>NC_056730.1:383147548-383447548 GCF_019279795.1 Protopterus annectens | reverse complement strand
CAGATGGTTGTCAAGCATCTACTGCTCAGTAGAAGAGAAAGTGCTTTGGGTTACTTTAAGAGTGGAGATAGAAGGGGAGTAGCAGATGATGGTGGAGTCATCGGCGTGTTGGATGAGGCTGAAGTTTGGAATGGCTTGATAGTAGTTGTTAATGAAAATGTTGAATAGTAAGGGGCCCAGAATGGAACCTTGGTGGACTCTTGTGGGAGTATTAAGGAAGGGTGAAATAGCTTTGTTCCATTTAACTGCTTGCTGTCTGTTTGTAAGATAGCTGGAGAACCACTTGATACAAGAGGGGGATAGGTTTAGTTTGGAGAGTTTAAGAAGTAGGTTGTGGGAGATAGTCTCAAATGACTTGGAGAGGTCAAGGAGGAGGGTGGACACGAAATGGCCAGAATCACGGGCTTTGGTGATTGTTCCTAGGAAGGAGAGGAGTGCAGTGGAGGTGCTATGTCCAGATCTAAATCCATGGTGGGTGGGGGTGAGAAGCTGGTTGTTTATGAGATAAGGTAAAAGTTGTTGGTGGATACATTTTTCAAGGAGTTTAGATATAAGGGATAAGATGGTGATAGGGAGAAAGTTTGGAATGTCATTATTATTGCCACCTTTATGGAGAGGAATAATAAAGGCTTCCTTCCAGAACTGGGGGACCTCGCATTCAGAGCTTGACCGATTTAGAAGTATGCTGATGGGGAGAGCAATTACTTCTGCCCCTACTTTTAGGAAGTTGGAGGGAATTTCATCTGGGGCATTGGTACCAGGTTTTAATTTTGGAGAATTTTTTTTTTATGGTGGATGTAGAGATGGGCTTGATAGAGAGAGGAGGTGGATGGGGAGAAGGATTAATGGGTGAGGAAGGGGTCGATGCAGGCTGAGGAGTGGTTGCTGAGTTGTTGGTGAAGGATGAAGTTAGCTTATTTATGGACTCTATGAAGAAAGAGTTAAATTGGGTGGCTAGGTTTAAATCGGAGGCATCTGGGTTAGGGCAAGGGTTTTCTTTTTTCCTTGGATTGAGGAGAGATGAGATTCCTTTCCAAAAAAGTTTAGGATTGGTTTTATGGTTGGTTTGGAGAGTAGAGAAATAGGCTTTGCAGTCTGAGGAAATAAGTATTTTTACTTTATTATGTAGTGTTTTATATTCATTGAGGGTGATAGTGTTTTATTGTCGTAATCAGGGTTTGTCACAAAGTCGCATGGTAGCTAAGGTACTTCTTATTAGCCAGGGTACAGGGTTACTTTTTGTAAGTTTGGTTTTTAGTGGAGCAAAGGAGTTTAGCAGGTTTATGAAAATAGAGTTAAAGTAGGAAAGAGCGTTATCAAGGGAAGAGTCTTTAATGGGTTCCAGTTAGTGTTTTTTAGGGAATTTGAGAAGGCTTCCGAGTTGACTTATTTTAGGCAGCGTGTGGATACACAAGTATGAGTTAGTTGTATGGATGAGGGGAGATGGTGGGCAAAAATGGGGTAATGGTCAGCTAGTGGGTCTGGGAGGATACCACTATCTGAGATATAGTGTGGATGGGATACTAGAATCCAGTCAATTGTACTTCCGAGTATTGGAGTTGTTGGCAGGCCTGGTAGTGGAGTTAATTAGTTGGGTAAAGGTGTATACGTTAATATTGAGTGAGCTAGAGGGGGATTGTATTGTGGCCCAGTTTATATTCACATCACCCGGGATTATGGTTTCATGAGTGATGTTGATGGAGACCCAGGAGAGAATGTCTTCCAGGGAGGAAATATTATTGCCAGGGGGATATAGAAGGAGAGAATGAATATTAGTTTGTGCTTGTTTAGGTGGAGTAGGACTGGTATTGTTTCAGCCTTGCCAAATTTGGGATGGTTTTGGTGTAAGGGGTGACTAGGAGGGATGCTAAGTAAACGAGTGCTGCTACTCCTTTTTTTGTTTGTTTTATCGTTCCTTAATATGCGGTAGTTGGGGGTTATTAGTTCAGAGTTACATGGGGCTTAAGCCAGGTTTCCGAGATGGAGAGAATATCAGGTTGATTATGTTGAAGTCAGACATGAAGGTTTGGGATTTTGTTACAAAGGCTCTGAACATTTAGTGCTCAGAAGTGGAGGGGTTTGCCTGTTGCATGAGGGGGATGTGTTTGGGTGCCAAGATTATGAGTGGTGGAGAGGCCAGGATTAGAATGGATAACACCAGAGAAAGGGATAGAGATTAGGTGATTGAGGAGATATTTGGGGTGAAAGATACTGTTAGTGAGTTTTGTGGATCTATAAGTAGTATAGTTGGGTTCAGTGCTTTTAGAGTTTGATAGAAGTCGATGGGGGAAGAGCATAGTAGTGTTTGGGGGTAGAGGTAAGGAGATATAAAGGTAGAAGTGTGTAAATATTTTGTAGAGAATGGTGTACTAGTGTGAAATGGAGGGGAGTGGTTTGCATTTGTAGGGTAGAGGTAAGGAGATATAAAGGTAGAAGTGTGTAAATATTTTGAAGAGGATGGTGTACTAGTGTGAAATGGAGGGGAGTGGTTTGCATTTGTAGGTTGGGTGAGATAGTATAGGGAAGTTAAGGTAATTAGAAGTATTATTTGAGTGAGTAAGGGTAGAAGTTTGAGGTTCATGATATAGGTTTTGGAAGGTTATATTTGGTGAATTCAGATTGCAAAGTTGGAGTATAATTAGAAATGGTTTGGGCTGATTGGTAGTGTATCAGGATGGGTAGTTTTTGTTAGTGGATTATAAAGGGTAGATTTTATTTTAAGGATGGACTGTGGGAGGGGATACTTATGGGGTATGATGGGTAATTAGGATTGGGTAGTGGAAGTGGTGGGAGTGGCTCCCTAAGTGTAAGTGTAGAGGTAGTGGAGGTGGGTGAGGAATGGGTGTAGGGTAGGGGAGTGGAGTGAGCCCGCAGGGTGAACAGAGCGGGTAAAGCCAAGGGAGAGAAAGGTAATGAGAGAGAAGAAAAAAACATCAGTGGAGTGGAAGTTAAGTTCTGAGGAAGTTATGCTTGTGTGTGTGTGGGGGGGGGGGTAAGGGACTTTCTAGTCATGGGTTTCTAGTCGAAGGATTACAGTGGTTCCAGGAGGGTAAGGACTGAATAGAGTGGAATTAGAAATAGCTGAGAGAAACTCTTTCAATTAAACTAGGAAAAATAAAGAAACAAAGTTAATAATGGAGAAAGGTAATGAGAGAGAAGAAAAAAACACCAGTGGAGTGGAAGTTAAGTTCCGAGGAAGTTATGCTGGGGGGGGGGGGGGGGTAAGGGACTTTCTAGTAGTGGTATAGGTGAAGGATTACAGTGGTTCCAGGAGGGTAAGGACTGCATAGAGTGGAATTAAGAACTAGAAATAGCTGAGAGAAACTCTTTAAACAGTGGTAGCCATGACTGGAGACCTTGAGACTAATGACCAGTTACAAGCAGAGTTAGGTAATTCAAACATAAAGCTGAGTACTTCTCAGATAACTTGATAGTTAACAAGTGTATTGTTCAAATACTGACAGTTTGAGAATAATTCTCCTGAGTCACATTGAGTAGAAAGTAAATGTGAGAGTGTTCAATCTCGCCGTTTGTTCTTACACGCGGGTTCGGAGCCGATCCTCGGCTCCGAGTCGGCCACATTGCAAAGCTCTGCATCTCAGAGAAGCTCGAGACCGGACTATATCCCACAATCCTCCCTGCCATTACTCAGATCTAGTTTGCTGCTGCAACAGATCGGATCGAGGAGAGCTTGGACCAGAGAAGAATTTGATAACTTTTTGCTTTTTTCAGATAAGCTACTTCTTTTTTTGTAAAAATAAGTTTCAAACAGTTAGTATAGTATAGAAGTGTGTGTGTGTTATTATTATTATTATTGCTCAATATTATTCTTAAGGCACCTTTTGTGGCCTAGTCTTTTTTTTGGTGTGGTTTTTTTTGAGTGTTCTTTTACGCTTATATAGATATTCACTTTATATATATATATATATATATATATATATATATATATATATATATATATATATATATAGGTTAGTTAATAGTTATTGGTAGTCTTTTTCTTGTTATTAAACAAAGTAAAGTGTCATTACTTCTACAGTCATGTCGGAGAAAGCTAAATCCGGCTTTAAAAGATGTCAGTGTGGGCAGAAAATGTCTATCACTGACAACCACGCATCCTGCGTTTACTGTCTTGGCCCTCTCCACCTGCAAGAGGATTGCTCTATATGTCATTCCTTTAGCGGGAGGGTAATGACAGATAGAGGGTTGCTTAAGCCTGCCTTTCAAGAGGCTTTAGACAAATCGGATCAGGTTTCTAAGTCCTCGAAAGGGTCGAAGATGTTGGAGCCCATGTCATCGGCTCCGAGTTCATCTTCGAAGGTTCGTTCGCCGGTTCCACAGACCTCTGGGCCGAGCGTCGAATGTTTATCTTTCACTGAGCCCCAGATCTTGGAACCGGTGTCAGAGCTGCCGCCACCGTCCATTCTTCAGTCGGTGCCATCTTCGGCCCCTTCGACCCGTTCTTCCAGACCGTTATCTGAGACAGATGTGGATCGTGTCGTGCAGAAACTCATGGAAAACACGGCCCTTTCCAAGTTGATTGCAGTTTCCTCCCAGTTGGTGTCGAAAGTAGAAGGCCTCCCCATGTCTCCAACAGGTCCTCCTTCGAGACCCATCCAGTTCTTGGAGCCGGGAGAGGATGAGCTGATGATAGTGGAGCCCTCGGTGCAGAAACCGTCCATTGCACGATCGACACCATTGACTTCGACTCCTTCGGAACCGGTAGGTGAGTCGCAGAGCCGACGGTCTCTCCTCGGTTCCGGGACCGAGAGTCGTACCGACCTTTCGGTGCCGACTCTCCCTCTCGGGGCCTCGGCGCAGATTGGCGCGGCTCCGTCCTCGGGGTCGGAGCCCATGGCCCCCGTGTCTGGGATGCTCCCGTGTTCTTCGGAACTGGAGGAATCCTCGGCCCGGGGTTCAGGGGCTTTTGACCTTATGAGGAAGGTATTGTCTGCACAGACAACCACTTCATTAGAGGCGTCTTCTCCTTCCCCTAAAGGGCCGCTTTCTGTTTCTGCCCCCATGACCCATCCAAAGCGTAGAGCCCCATTGCCTCAGCCACCCCCAGAGGGTTCCCCCTGTTCCTTGGAGGCCTCACCGGAAGCCCCCTCTGATGAGGTCCTGAGGAAAAGGTTGTGCAAGAGGATGCACATAGATTCCCCGCAGGAATCCCTAACGTCTGACACCGACTTGGATGAGGCAGAGGGGTCCCCAAAATCCCCCTCATGTGTCATTTGCGGACATCTTGGAGATCTTGAAACAGAGGGGTGATTGGCAGTCCCTAGCCCCCACTGAGGATGAGTCGGTGCTGCTGAAGGCTTTTGGGGATAAACCTTCTACCTCCTGGGTGACTCCGCCCTTCGATGAATTAATGGAATTGATTGCTCGAAGGGCGTGGGAGACACCTGACACAGTGGAACCAGTCCCTCGAAAACCAAGCAAATTTATCACCGCCGCCCCCCCCCCAGGACAAGACTTATCTCACCAAGGGAGTTCCGTTCAACGCTATGGTGGTGGCGGCAGCCACGAAAAAGGAGATGTCTGAGTCTTCCTCATCTGTTCATCCTCCTAATAAGGATTCTAGGACTATGGACAGATATGGGAAGCGCGCTTTTAGTTCAGCGACTTTTTCCATGCGTTCGCTAAACTATTTGACACATTTCACACGTCTGCAGAGGGATCTCATCAAGGAGCTGACAGATACCCTCCAGGGTAACACAGATGCTGCTGTTTCAGATAAGGTAACAGCACATCTTAACACCCTTACCTCCATAGTAAACTCATCCATGAGGCTCATCTTGTATGCGGCCGAAGGATCGAGTAGCGCTGCAGCTTCAGTGATTGCTCTTCGAAGACAATCCTGGATGCGGCTGTGCTCCTTTGCGGAAGCCTTCAAGTCTTCCTTTGCCAACGCCCCCTTTGATGGTGCCACACTCTTCGGGCCCAAGGTGAAGGAGACTCTGACTCGGTGTGAGCAAGAGGGAAAGACCCTGTCTGCTGTCGGGGTCTGTCATTCCGCTCCAACTAGACCGTACCCCAAAGGGCAACGAGGCGGGAAAATGTGGTTCCGTAAGACTCCGGGATCTTTCCAAGCCACACAGAGTGATGCCTCCTCCAGAGACAGGGGGGGGGGGTAGAAATGGAAGACGCTGCCCTGGCGGCAGAGGGGGTCCGCATAACCAAGGCGACAGGGATACCGTCCCTGGGAAGCCTTTCCAGCACTCCTGAATGGAGGCCTGGCTGTCCTGCTCTGGAGGCAGTCGAGGGTCGCTTGGCTTTATACCCACAGGCCTGGCTAAATATTACTTCGGATTACTTGGTAAAAAGCATTATAACCAGAGGATACAAAATCCCCTTCATATCAACTCCACCTCAACAAAGAAGGTTTCCAGATGTGCCACCCCATCTGCGAAGCCCAGTAGCGATAGAAATTTCAAAGCTGCTCAAAAACAGAGTCATCCAACGAGTCCCGGCGGACCAAAGAGGATCCGGAACTTACTCAAGGTTCTTTTTAGTTCCAAAAAAGACAGGGGACTGGAGACCAATTTTAGATCTCAGCAATCTCAACACCTTCGTTTAAAAGGAAAAGTTCCGGATGGTCACACTTCAATCGATCCTTCCATATTTACAGAAGGACGATTTAATGTGCTCGATAGATCTCAAAGATGCGTACTACCACATTAAGATGGCCAGACCGTCCAGAGATCACCTGCGCTTCTGGCTGGGAGCCAGTCATTTTCAGTTTCGAGCTCTGCCCTTTGGACTCACCTCAGCCCCCAGGGTATTCACCAAATGCATGGCAGTAGTTGCATCTCACTTGAGACGACAAGGATTCCAGGTGTTTCCCTATCTAGACGACTGACTCCTCACCGCTACCACCGAGCGTCGCCTCATACAAGTCAGAGACTACACAGTCGACCTTTGTTCCCACCTAGGGATTTCGATAAACTTCGAAAAGTCTTGCTTTCACCCTCACAGCATATTTCATTCATCGGAGCAGACCTAGATACATGATTAACGCTGCTAAAGCTCCCTCCAATAAGGGCGTCAACCCTCAAACAACAGGTTCTTCTTCTACTACAGAGCAAGAAAGCCCCGGCCAAACTGGTGTTGAAAGTTTTGGGACTAATGGCAGCGTCCCTGATCGCAGTTCCTATGGGAAGATTACACATGAGGATCCTCCAATGGCTGCTTTTCGCACAGTGGTCGTTCCAGCACTTACCCCTAGCGCACGAGATTCTGATAACAGACTCTTGCAGATGAGATCTCTCATGGTGGGTGTACAGTCAGGATCTCACTATGGGTCGTCCGTTTGTTCTACCCAGTCCGACGGCCACAATAACCACGGACGCTTCTCTGATAGGGTGGGGCGTCTATTTCAGGGAAGAACAGTCCAAGGGGAATTTTCCAACATGGAGTACAGCCTGCACATAAATGTTCTGGAGCTGAGGGCGATGTTCCTGGCGTTGCAACACTTCCAAGCCCTCTTACCTCTAGGAACAGTAGCAGTTCAGACGGAAAACATGTCTGTGGTCTGGTACATAAACAAGCAAGGGGGAACCAGGTCTTACCCGTTATGCAGAAAGGCCATGAGAATTTGGCAATGGGCAGAGTCCACAGGTTGTTTTCTGATAGCAACGCACATCCCGGGGTCATCCAACGTCATTGCGGACAGGTTGAGCAGAGCCATCCTGTTACCTCACGAGTGGTCCCTCAATCCACAGATGGCGGAAAGGATCTTCCGCAGATGGGGCCAGCCTTGCTGCGATCTATTTGCTTCCCCGTTGAATCAAAATGCAGAAGCTACTTTGCCCTTCTACCCCCTCCGGGGGATGTCCCCAGGGACACACTGATACACGATTGGCCCCCGGGTCTCCTATATGCATTCCCACCTACTCCCTTGATTCCCAGATTTCTACAGAAAGCCAGGAACCTGGAAAGGACAATAATACTCATAGCCCCATTCGAGCCCATCAAACAGAGGCACCGTGGATTCTGGATCCAGTACCAGATCTCCTGACCCATTCGTGAGGAGTTCCTCACCCGTCTCTTCAGTCCCTCAAACTAGCAGCTTGGCTGCTCCGCTTCCCTGCCTAGCCAGGTCTGATCTACTTTCTCCGGCAGTTCAACACATTCTGGTTGCTTCTCATAAAGCTTCCACTACAAAACTCTACAGGAGTAAATGGAAACGCTTTGTATACTGGGCATCTAGCCAACACTTAGACCCCCTGGTAGCTCCTCTACATAAAGTATTGGAATTTTTATCTATCCTCTTTCACGAAGGAGCCTCTACTTCCACACTAAGAGTACAGTTGGCGGCCATATCGAAATTCCATATTGGTGAGGACGGTTCCCCCATTATGTCTCACAGACTTTGTAAGGCTTTTATGAAAGGAACCTTCCATCTTTGGCTGCCCGTCAGGAAGCCTTTCTTTCCATGGAGCTTAAATTTGTTACTGTCACAACTCATGTTGCCACCCTTCGAACCTGCTTCATCCTGCCTACTAAAGTTCTTATCGTGGAAGACACTTTTCCTCATAGCTGTTACTTCAGCTCGAAAAGTTTCAGAGCTGCAAGCATTATCGGTCAGACCACCTTACTTGATTTTCCATCCAGATAGAGTCTCTTTACGTACAAATCCATCTTTCCTTCCAAAGGTATGTTCCATCACAAATGTTAACCAATCCATAGAACTCCCTACCTTCTTCAAGAACCATACTAACAAGTTGGAGTATATGCTGCACAAGTTGGATGTTCACAGGCAGTTAAGATTTTATTTGGATAGGACTAAAAGTTACAGGAAGACAGATCAGCTCTTTGTCACGTTTGCAGAAAATAAAAAGGGCATGGCAATTACAAAACGTACATTATCTAAATGGCATGCTGATTGTATAGCCTTTGTATACTCTAAGTCATATCAGTCCTTACCTACCAAACCTAAGGCCCATTCTGCCAGATCCGTTTCCACTTCCTTGGCTCATGCAGCTCATTTTCCTTTGGACACGATTTGTGCAGCAGCCACGTGGTCTAAGCCACATACTTTCATCACTCATTATAGAGTTGACAAAGCCTCCAAAGACAGGACATCTTTTGGTTCCACTGTGCTTAGGAATGTTCTTCCATGAGTCACTCGGGGTGACGGAGCTAGGGACGCTACCCGTGTGTAAGAACAAACGGCGAGATTGAACACTCTCACATAAAGAAGTTATGTCCTTACCATAACGTTCCATGTGGAGTGTTCATCTCGCCTTTGTTCTTACATCCCCCCCCCCCCAACGGGTTTTGGAAGAACGGGTCGGACTAGATTCTGATTGAAATGTCTTAACCCCTTCCGGGGTATATGGTCCTGTGTCTCATGGGGTATATGCTACTACCGTTAGTTATTTGCTATGGTGAGAGAGTGTCTCTGGATGCCTGAGAGAGTGTGTAGTTTTTGCACCTTAGGTATTGGGTTATCGGTCTGGTTTGTTTGCAAACTAGATCTGAGTAATGGCAGGGAGGATTGTGGGATATAGTCTGGTCTCGAGCTTCTCTGAGATGCAGAGCTTTGCGATGCGGCCGACTCGGAGCTGAGGATCGGCTCTGAACCCGTGTGCAAGAACAAAGGCGAGATGAACACTCCACATGGAACGTTATGGTAAGGACATAACCTCTTTTTATAGCATGTGGGAGATGGGTTTCAGTACGAGTTAGGTAGAAGCTTGTACAGGATTAATAAAACAAAAATGTTATACTTTTAAATTCAGCTTAGCATATATTACTATAGATGTTCTTCGTGTTTCACTGTTGCAGTCATTACATTTGGGTAACCTGCTGGCAGGTTGCCCTCAGTCGGCCTGAATAACAAAGTCTTGGGTCCTGCGTCAGTTGCCGTCTCCTCTTCCATGACATCAGGAGTATAAAACATGCAGCCGATGCCATTTTAATCAGTCTTTCTTGCTGCGTGGTGCCCGAAGCAGAAGCAGTTCGTAAGTGCCGGTCGGCTGACTCCTGCAATTTTCGTTTTCAAGTTTCAGAACCGAAGTCTTCAAACTAAAGCTAAGTACCCCGTTGGGGAAACTTTTTCTTGCTCCTTACCGATGTCAGTAAACATTAATAATTGCATTACTTGTGGGAAGCAAATACTTCATAAGGATTTTCATTTGTACTGTATTCCTTGCTTAGGCCCTGATCACATCTTGCCTTGCTGTCGGTTTTGTGCTAAATTTAACCAATGCACTGTTTAAGCGTCGGTATATTTTTGCTTCAAGATTTAACTATCCTGAAATGTTGTCTGTTAGCAATCCGCCTACCGGAGTTCACAAAAAACGCAAGGAAAAAGACAGAGACAGACCGTCGAGGTCCAAAACCGACAAAGCTTCTCTTGAGCCGTACGCCGGTACTCAGTGAGGTGCTTTCGCAGCCCCTGATGCCCGCTACTTTTGAGTCGCAGACCTCTACCAAGACCCATTTGGAGTCTGGTATGCTGCGAGATTCTGCAAGTATTGAACCCGCAGATGTCTCTCCCTTGAATGGGTCCAGAGCCGCTGAGCAGGCACCGGCTTCTGAGGGTGTTTTCAGGCCTACATTTGTATATTAAACCGATGCCATCATCAAAAACAAGGCCAAAATCTACTTCTATGTCTAAAAAAATCAATGCATGAGCCATGTGCTCAGGCCCCTATGCCTAAAAAACAAATGATCAAAGTGACTGAGGATTTAATTACCTTGATCAGGGGTTCCCAACCCCCCCCCCCTGCTAAGAGGCCTAGGCAAGGCACTGATTATGAATCTTCAGATCAGGTTTCCATTTCTTCTGATTCCTCTTCTGATCAGGAATTTTCTGTTCCACCTTATGAGGACTCTGATGCAGAGGAATCCATCCCTTCTGCTTCTCCTCCTGAGGATTACTCTTTTGAAGAGACTTATACTTTAAGGGAACATTTTCATTGGGAGAGTCAGGACTTCTCAGAATCCAAAAAGAGGCTTAGGGATTTTCTTCTTCTTCCTCAACGTAGGCCTTTGGCAATACCTCCTGTATTAGACATTGTTGATGATGTTTTCTCGGAATCAAGCATGGCTCCTGATTCCCTGCCTCCAGCTCCTAGTAAGCCAGACAGATATTACAGGGTTCCTGACTCCCACAAATTTCTTTTCAAAACTCCTGCTACTGACCCTGAAACTATTTTTCAGGGTCCCAAGTGTGTTAAGACTTCTACAGCCAAAAATCCTACCCCTTCAGATAGAGACTCCAAGGCGCTGGATAGATGGGGAAAGAAGGTTTATACGTCTGCAACCTTGGCAGTCAGGGCTTTAAACTGTCAGTTTCATATGCTTAAATATCAACAGCATGTTATGGGCTTACTGAAACAGAAAATGATGTTGATTTCTGATTGTGTGGAAAATAAAGAGTTACAGGATTTATTGCATTCAGCAGAACAGGTTGGAAAGCATATTTTGCAATGTGGTTTTGATTCCTTGGAGGCCTCTTGCAGGTCCGCCGTAACTGGATCTGTGATAAGAAGGCATTCTTGGCTCAAGGAGCAAAATCTCCCCGATCATGTTAAAGCTAAATTGTTGGATGCTCCTTTATAGCAGGACAGTCTATTTGGTAATAAGGCAGAAGAGGTTTTAAAAAAGATGGAAGACAAAGCTAAATCTATGCAAACTGTAAAAGATTTCGTGCAAGTGCAGCCACCCAGGTTCAGTAGACACTGGCCTACTAAGAATTGGTCCTTTCCTGTGTCCAACAGAGTTGCTCAGGGCAAACCCAGACGCTCCAAAGGCTCCAGGTTTCAATCACAAGGATCTTACAAGTCAAAACAATGGGGTGCCTCCACCTCCAAATCAGGAGGTAAAAAAAGCACAACCCTACAGTAAACAGTCTCAATGACTTTCCTCTGCCATCTCCAAGCACTTATCTTTTGGCAGCCCCTTTGGGGGGAAAACTAGCACTTCATGCTCAAAATTAGCATGTAATTACCTAGGACAAGTGGGTATTAAATATAGTATCCCAGGGGTACAGATTTAATTTCCACACATTGCCAATTCCAAACGGATGGTCAGATCTGCCACCAAATCAGTGGGCAGAGGCCCAGAAACAAGTCATGTCCCTCATGGACACATCACTACTATCCTGTCATCTCTGTCAGTCTTCCAAAAAATCACTAACTATTCTCAATCTCGGGTCACCTGGTCTGTAAGCATTTTTTAAACACCTTTATTAAATTGTCACTTACGACATAGGGAAACATACATTAATAGAAAAGAAAACAAACCATATTAACATTTTTCCATTTACATATATTATACATCACATATCTGTTCCTTCTTTGTAAATATCATTAGGCCAACATTACTTCCCTTAAACCTCACTCCTCCTGAGCATTATTTTGCATGTATTGTTCACACAGTTTCCATTTATGTATATGTAATTTTCTCCTTCCCTTTTCTAATGATCTTCAGTTCTTTTACCTCTTTTATAATATTCAGTACTTCAAATACAGTTGATTTAGACTTTGATTTCCATTTGCTGGCATTTGCATTTTTGGCAGCCAGCAGAATTAAACTTGGTAAGGCCTTACTATGTCTGGACAGTTCAGATCCTGTGTCGCAGCTATAACAAATAATTTCCTTAGTTACAGCCATTTGGTCACCCAATATTTCTGACAGAGCACTCTGAGCTGTAATCAGGGTTTTATCCCTCCATTCCAGTGGAACTCGTAAGTTTTGTTTTTTGAGTTATACTGCAAGTTTTGGGAGCCTGTAAATTTCTGAGAGTTGTCTATAAAGGAGGGATTGCTTGTTTGTGGGCTTACCTAGATTTTGAATCACTGTTTAATCTAGCTTCCCTTCCAGACTGTAAAGGATACTGTGAAGGAAAAGAACTTTGTTTCCAATTCAGAGGCTTGTCAGACTTAACCGTCAAACATTTATTTATTTATTTATTAATTACAGTTGTTAATCAGGTAATGTCTGACTGGGCCGGGAGCCCGTTTTCAGCAGAGGCCCGGGGAGAAAGTCTCCAAAATAGTAAAACTATAAATGCAAACAATAATAATAGTAATATGCAAAAACAAAATATAAATTCAAATAACAGTGTGCACAATATGTACAGAGTAGCATTAACAGAGACATCAACACAGTAGCAGTACCTATGTCCAACGCTTCCACAGAAAGCAGATGTAAATTAGCAAATTCAGCCTCAAGATGAAAAGAAAAAAGTGGTAAAAAGTAGAAGCAGCAGGAAAAGGAATAAAGTTAGGAGGAGTAGAAATAGTGAAGTAGTTAAGGAGCTATTAGGCTTTAGCCTGGAGTATAACAGGAACAAAGTCAGTGGTTAGTCTGATAGCCCTTTGAGTTTTTTGAACTCAAGATAGTTAGGATTTTTTGCAATGGGCTGAGGAAGAGTGTTCCAATATTTGTCAATTTTGTGAGAATAGAGGGAGGTCCCATGTTAGTTGTGGGAGTGTGTAACCGTTAACATTAGTTTGTCAGAAGGTCTGAGTGACCTAAGGTTAATACAAGATTGGGCAAGATTAGAAAGAGCAGGGTAGTTGCTGGGTTGGTAGACTATTTTGTGGACCATGATAAGTTGATTCAGAAGTAAAAGGTTAGGGAGTTCTAGCCAGTTAAACTGGAAAAGAATTGGGCAGTGGTGAGTCATGTGTGGGTAATTAATAGCAAACCTGGCAATTTTGTTACAACAGGCTTCGAGGTTATTAAGTTCAGCCTTCTCCAGGTTTTTGAATATATGAGATCCATAGAGAAAGGTAGAAAGCAAATGTGACCGAGCAGTAGCCAGCCTGGCACTTTGCATAAGGAATGGTTTAGCCCTATAGAGGGTGCCAAGTTTGATGTGGACTGTTTTGATTGTCAGAGAAATATGTTTATCAAATTTTAGATTAAGAACAAATTTTAGATTAGATTAAGAAGAATTGAAATCAACCACGTTATGAAATACTTGGTTTATTATCAGAGAAAATGCATCCCAAAAGTGGCAGCAAGTGAATTAGAGAAATTAGTGACCTTGCATATTGAGTTAGGTGGTGCAGCGGTTAGCACTGTCACCTCACAGCAAGAGTTTCTCCCATTCGATTCTCGGCTGGAGCGCCTTGTGTGTGGGGTCTGCATGTCCTCCCAGTGGTCAAGTGACATATAAAGACATGCAGGTAGGTACATGCATGAATGGGTGTGCCTTTTTTGAAGGTTGGGCGTCAGGCTGGCAACTCGGCACCATAAAAATCCACTACCAATCATTAGCAGACTGGAGTTCTGCTATGGCAACCCCTAACCGAGAAAAGCCAAAAGACATTACTAGTGACCATGCATATTATTTACACTCAATGTTCTTGATCAGATTGAAGTGTCAGAGGAAATTAGTTGTGTTTTACCTGTTGTGAGAGCTGCTACCGCAGGTACATTCTTCTGATGACAGATCCACATTGGCGTAGCTGCTTGATGGCTAGATCCTGGAATGCAGTTTATTTTGGCCAGGCTCCACTGTGGCTATCTCCTTTAGTCCACCCATACCTTACCTATAATTCAGCAATGCTGTTGGTCTCTGATCTTAAGCACATCTCCTTAAGTCTGGTCTGTCTGCAACTGTAACGCTAATCCCAGCTCTAACACCAAACAGACTTGTTTTAGGATTATAGATGCAAAATAAAAACACGAAAAGCAGAGAACCATTTAGCAGACCTTTTTATTCACAGTTTAGCACTTTCATCTCAGCATTTCATGAGACTTCTTCATAATACAATAAAAGGTATAGTCCTTACTTATTGATGGTTTATTAATGATGACCTGTTAATATTTTGCCACATTCTAACAAGTCCTTTAGTTGTTAACAGCAACTGTGCAATATACGTTGCAACATACACAGCATGTGATTATTTCTGTATATGTAAAACAGAGAGCAAGTTGAATTAGAAGATTTTTGAGCATTTGTATACTATTGAAATGAAAGGATAATAACAGAGCCTTGCATCAACATACAATCAGACATCCTTCTTTTATTTATTTATTTAATTTGTTTTTATTTTGTGATTTTACTCTTGCTCTCATATTCTGCTAGTTTTGTAGTATAGTATATGCTAATACATAGTATAGTCTTCAAGCATATTAAAAGCTTTGTCTACCTCTGACATCCATTTCACCTTAAGAGGCATCTTCCCTTTAAGTATGTGAGAGAACAAGCTATTAATGCAGAATTGGGTTCATATTTTCAGTAGTACCCAGCTAAGTCCAACAATGCTCTCAGTTGCTTCTTGTTGCCAGAAAGAGGCAGAATTTTTACCAGTGTGTCTGTTTTTCTTTCAGAGACCTAACAGTCCCCCTGTCAATGACATGCATATATTTATCTTATTTATTTATTTATTGACATTTGATTACTAGGAAAGTCAGAATGAGTAGGAGGCCAGGGGAGAAAAGTTCCAAAGTATTACAAAACAGTTTTAAGAATGATAATTTTACAGTCTTTAAAAATAATACAAAAAAGCTACAGTTTAAATAATTATAACAAATTAGACATAATATGAAAAAAATTGTTTAAAATAGATACAAGTTATATGATAATGATTTAAAAGTTAGAGAATTTTTTGCCAGTTTATAGAGAAATTAAATGTAAGTTAGTATAATACAAACTAGAATTGCAATCCCCCAATAATGTTAATATACTGCAGACAGGATTAATGCAGACAAATGATTGGTGCCAAAGCCATGGATTAAAGCTAAATGCAATAAAAAAAAAAAAAACATTATTCCCTTTGGGAAAGCAGAGATTCCTTCTAATTACATTATAGATAGCACCCCCATAAGTGTAGACCCAGTGGTATGTGATCTGGGTACCCAGGTTGAAAGCAGTCTGAACTTTGACCACCATGTATCCACAGTACTAAGGAAATCCTTCTGTGTGACACATCTTATAAGTAAAGGCATCACCTTTAGATCTAAGGATGTTATAATTCCATTATACTCGGCCCTCATCAGACCAGTAGTCGAGTACAATGCTTCCTTTTAATGTACCTCACCAGACACCTGCAACAAGTGGAGAGACCATAGAGGTTCCCTGGCATTAATGAGGCTTGCTCTATTAATTGTCTTTTAAAGCTGAAGCATTTGCAAGTATGAATTTAGGTATTTTTTAATCATGTGTTTATGTTTTGGTAAAATAAAATTGTGGGATGCATGTTTTTTATACTATTTTTCTGCTTTTTCATTATAAAATATTAAGGAATATTTTTTCATTAAAAGTTTTAAGCAAATGTAATTTCTTTGATCAATTTATTATAAAAATTGTTAAAATACTATTTCCTCTGCCTAGACGTGTTCCTGGTCCCCCGCATCGTGTGCTTGCCACACAGACAGACATCCGTATAAAAACGGGCTGCCCCTGCTCTTCTACTGCTGCATCCCAACTTCCTTGGACTTTCATACCTTGAAGACCCGAGAAATCCTCCCTTCTCTCTATGAAGACAGCCTTTTCTAAATTCATCTAAAGTCTCAGACAGACATCCGAATAAAAACTGGCTGCCCCTACTCTCCTAGTGCTGCATCCCAACTTCCTTGGATTTTCATACTTTGAAGACCCGAGAAATCCTCCCTTCAGTCTACGAGAACAGCCTTTTCTAAATTCATCTGAAGTGTAGGTGTTATCCTACATTTCACTGTTAAATCCTTCGCTGTATTTTTTTTAATGTATTATTATTTTTACTGGCGTGCACACTCGCACGGACTACCCCCTACCATTCTTTCCTACTTATGTTTTAGGCAGTCAAATGCGATTCCCTTATTTAGCCACTAGATGGCAGTGTACCACAATCAAACCAACCTCTACTGTAATTAAACAGAAAGGAGAATATTATAGTAAAGGTGAAGAGAACTTAAACTATTTAACTGCAAAATCTGGGTCAGGTCTGTGGCTTAGTAGCTAACAGCCCTTGTCCACATAGGAACTTAGTTCTTTAATACAACTTTGTGCCCACTTTTAAACTAGTCTTTTCTTTTTTTACCCAAAGAGATGTAGAGATGTATACTTACCTTACATTTACAAGCAAAGTGCTGTTTTTCTGATTGTCTTTTTCAGAAATCTTGCCTCTGTTACAGCTGGGTGGGCCCCGCTCCATTCGCCCTCGCAATGCTCGGGCTCACTTTGCTCTACTGCCCTACTCCCATTCCCACCAACCCCCACGTCAGTTACATTTACAGTTATCCTTGCCCATCCTCCCCAGCCATCCACCAATCCAACTCCTCCTCCTCCATACCCAACCCAGTTTCCAAACTCTCACTTAAACATCCCATATACCTGACATCCCCCCCTACATACTCCACCTCCCTTGCTACTCCATACAACAATATACCCTATAACCTCACTCACTCCCTGTCTCCATACCTCTTACTTGCATCTTTCCCACCTTTCATACCTACATTATACCATAACACTCCACCCTCACATCACTAGCACTACCCCTAAACTCTTGTCCATACTTCACTAACAAACCCACTCTACTACCATAGGAACTCACCTCACACATACACCTACTATACTCTACTCCTCTCAATAATGCCTCCCTTACCCAACATTTTCTCATTGCTTTGACTGTATACATGAACGTGACCAATAAGTGCTTCAACTTCACCAGGAATTACTGATTTTTTTATTCAAAACACATGAAACACGGCACTGACATACGGAATAAAAATAACAAAAAAGAAGGTGTTAAGCGCTTTCACTCACTACATGAGCTTCTTCAGAACATCTCTATTCAGCTGTATCTGTTGTTTAAATACAAAAATTGGCTCCATAAAACAGCTGTTTGTGTCATCTTAAAGTAACATACTTTTTATAGTATTTAAATACTTATACTGCTTAAAAATTCTTTTGAATAAGGCTTCAAAACTCATGCCAATATTACTGTTAATAAGCATTTGAAAATGCTTTTATATACCTTAAAATATGGTTCTAAAAACATGCTTTAACAAACATTGGTCTGTGCATTTTGCTAACAAATATACAAATGTGCATGAGAACTCTTCTTGTAAATATACACAGTGCATATTGAAGTTAAAACTATCAACACTTGTGTAAATTAACTTCCATATTGTTAGATTATTTTATGAATAAATATGTTAAAAATATGATAAAAAATATGATAAAAAATATATATTACAAATATATACTGAAAAATCTATATGTATCTATATATGTGTGAACCTGGCATGATCGATATATCTATAATAACTGTCTTATGATGATTGTTGATTCAGTTTGTTTGATGTTAAATACATATTATGAAATAAATTTTATACTATTATACTGTAAAATGTTAACTTTGCTTCTGAGTATTGTTGACCTAAATATATTAGATTGGTCCATCTTTATAATTTAATATATTAGTGTTTATTATGTCTTGTTATGTATTATCTAGAATTAAATTCCAAACTGGGTTTACCCGATACAAATTCATTTAAACCTGGTAGATTGGCTGCATCCAGGTATATCTGCCACAGATCTCTTTAAAATTTAATAATCTCTTATTATCACCCCCTATTGGGTTATTGTACATGACATCTAAAATTGCAAATTTAAATTCATGATTAGTTCCCATTTTTTCTACATGCCTGGAAAGCGCGTTTGTGGAATCTTTCTTAGATATGCTATAAATATGATCATATATTCGTTTCTTAAAATTTCTCTCTGTTTTACCAACGTAATAACAAGTACATGCCCCACACTTGGCAATGTATACTACCATCTTGGTATTGCAGTTTCCTTTTCTTAATTTAACACACTGCCTATACTTTTTGGTAATATAAATTCTGTTGGTTTCTAATATGTATTTACACTGTTTACACATTCCACATTTTTTAGTACCTTCAGCATTCATATCCCTTAACTCTAGTTTACGCTTCTCCTTATTTGTATTTTTGTTTTTATTTTTATTCTTACTGGGATTATACTGCAATAATTTCTTAATGTTGTCTCCCATTTTGTATACTGTTCCAGGTCTACTTCCTACAACATCTTGAATATTTAGATCGGAATGTAATAGGAACCAAAATTTATTAATAACTTCCACTATTTTGTCATGTACAGGGCTAAAACATATAATCAATGACCTCTGATGCTTCATTACATTTAGTTGGTTGTCAGGATTAGACTGTAGTTTGTTATTATTGATATTATTCATACTCTTTCCAAACAGGGGCTCATATTTCTTGCCCCATTCACTCAACACAAATTTTCCTGTGTCTTGCAACATTTTATTAGGATATCCTCTGTCCCTGAACAACCCTGTAATGTATTCTATTTCATCCTTTATTGTGTTATAATCAGAAGTCATTTGTGTAGCCCGAATACATTGTCCCTTAAAAACATTTTGTTTTAATCTAGTAGGATGGTAGCTGTCATATGCCAAATAGTCGTTGGAAAAGGTTTTTTTCCTTTATATCTTAGATTTTAACTCCCCATTTTGTGTGTATATGTAAGTGTCCAAATAAGCTAACCCCTCTTTACTCCTCAAATGATTGAACTTCAAATACTTACTACTATATAGTATTCTATGAATATATCCATTTCTTCCTGGGTATCTCCCCATAGTATATATATATATATATATATATATATATATATATATATATATATATATATATGTCATCTAAAAATCTTGAATAATGGAGAATTTTCTTAAAATAAGGGCTGGGAAACAGAATAGTTTCTTCCCAGTCGAGCATGACTAGATTAGCATAAATGGGGGCACAGGCAGCCCCCATTGCCACTCCCTGAGTCTGCTTGAAGTATTCTCCCTCAAAATATATAAAGTTATTTTCCAACACCATAGACATACATTCCAAAATGAGGTTTATTTCATCCCATTCCAACTCTGAATGTTTATAAATACTATTGCAAAATGCTTCCAATCCTTCCTTTTTAGGTATACTGGAAAATAAGTCTATGACGTCTATGGTGACAAATATACATTCTTCCTTCCATGTATGTGTAGGATATAAACTTAGGAATTCCCAGGAATCCTTGACCATATCATTAATTTTGTTATATATATGTTTTAACTTAATATCAATATATTTACCTATATAGTAGGTTTTGGATTTGTTACCTGATACAATTGGTCTAAATGGGGGGGTCGTTAGAGTCTTTATGTATCTTAGGAATCCCTATTAAAGTGGCCATTATAGGAAATCTCACCCTTAAATAATTATATGTTTCACTTGATATTCTTCCATCTATTAAGAATTCTTCCAGATAAGAGTCTATCCTATGATAGGCTATATTAACTTCATTCAAGGAGATGGTTACGTAATTCCCCGAATTGTATAATATCACATACATTTTCATAATATACTGTGTTTTATCATAAATCACAACCCCTCCCCACTTATCTGGCTTCATCACTCTGATTTGGGTATTCATCCTTAATGCCTTTAATGTGTCATTCTCTTCCTTAGTTAAGTTACTTTCACAACTTGTTTTGTTCTTTTTATTATTATATTCGTTGTATATGTTATACATCTCCTTAGTTACTACTTTTTCAAAAATATCCACTCTCGGATGATATGGTGGAATAAATGTACTTTTACATTTTAATTCTAAACTCTTTTTTAGTTCTATATCCTCTTTGGTATTTGTTGGTTGATTTGTACAAGGTTTATTGAAAAATATTGCTAAATTCATCTTCCTAGTGAACTTTTTGATCTCACATATACAATCCACTAATTTGAAAGGTGGGGTGGGGATAAATTTCATACCCTTCGCTAATACGTCAAAATGACTTCTATTTATCTCTAAACTTGAAAAATTATATATTTTGAAATTATCGTATGAATATATGTTATTCTCAACTAATATTCCCTTCCCCTTCCTTCTTGTTAATTCCATTTGGTTTGATACCTGTTCTGATTCTCCCCCCGTTTTCCATTTTTGTTCCTTCCAAATCTCCCCTGCTGTTTCTGATTTAAATTCTGGTATGGTTGACCTTTTTTTTTCCTGTCCTCTGTGAAAATGGGGATCCCCTTTATCACAAGGTGTACTGTTGTGATAATCCCCATGGTTATAACCATGTTCCTGTCCAAAATGTTTTCTGTACTTAGATCAGACATAAGCATCTCCCCTTTTGTATTGCTGTATGTCTCTGCTCATTTTTTTCTTTTTTCTTTCCCCTATGTTTGCTACCCATTTTTCTGCTAAAGTAAATTGTTTTGTATATAATTTCTCCCATTCTGTAAATAATAAATCACTAGTAATTTTCAAATCTAATGTTTCCACTTCCTGAATCAATTGACTAAGTTTCTCATCATTATATTTGATGAGAATTTTCATGTACTTAATACCACATTCATCAAAAAACTCATTGAATTCACTCATGATACTTTCTTCTACTACAATACCCATTGGCAGTTTAAAAAATCTCAAACCTTGAGTGACAATCCTCATTTTAATATACTTTTGTAAGTATGCATTGTCCAATTTCAATCCATTAATTTGTTTTAACAACTTTCCCAAAGCAAATATTAATTGTTTTAAATTCCCCATGTGTTTATTAGACAATACATTTCTCTCATTGTTAGAATTGTCCAGGTTAAAACAAGTATTTAAAAATTTATTAAGATGCACGTCCTTATTATCTTTCATTTTCCTCCCCACATTCATATCTCTTTGCGTTATAGCTTCTTTATTTTTGGACTGTGTGTTCTCTGTTACTGAGGAATATGTCTTTACGGGCGGCAAACGTTTAGGCTTAGTCCCTATACACATGGCTTCCTCGTCCATGTCGTACATAGAAAAGTCAAAAGTAAGTTCAGATAAGTTTATCTTGCTCAAGTTACATGTCTCAGTAATATCTAAATCTTTTTTTGCCTCTTTTAAATTCCTAAGCCACCTAGAACACTGTCCATTGGGAATATTAAAACTGTCATCAATTGCAGAACGTTCTTTCTGTACAACAGATGAGTTCTCTTCCTCACCATTACCAAATAAATGTCTTGAAATGCTTTTGTTGTTAATATTCTTATTGCACAAACCTGTCCCAACATCCTGAGAGTCCGCATTTCCATCGCCTGGTGCTAACGATTCAGTTGCCGTGTCCCTAGACTGAGTGACATGTGTAGCTTTATGCAGTTCCGTTATGGGAATACCATCCGTAGTCTCCATATTGCTGGCGCAACACACATCGCTTTTAGAAGTTTTACTAAAAGTACCTGGAATACTGTCCTTAATAAGAACAAACAATTCATTAATTTGGTCCTTGAGTGTGGCAATTTCGCCTCGCAACTCGACCAATTCCATTTTCCCTTCAGGGCTCTTTGCTCGGGAGTCCACACCGGTCTCGTCCATGATGAAAACAACAACCGAATAAGTAATGGAGTCGAACACCAACTAAGAAATTAATCCTGAACGTGACCAATAAGTGCTTTAACTCCACCAGGAATTACTGATTTTTTATTCAAAACACATGAAACACGGCACTGACATACGGAATAAAAATAACAAAAAAGAAGGTGTTAAGCGCTTTCACTCACTACGTGAGCTTCTTCAGAACATCTCTATTCAGCTGTATCTGTTGTTTAAATACAAAAATTGGTGCCAAAAAATCAGCTGTTTGTGTCATCTTAGACTAACATACTTTTTATAGTATTTAAATACTTATACTGCTTAAAAATTCTCTTTAATAAGGCTTCAAAACTCATGCCAATATTACTGTTAATAAACATTTGAAAATGCTTTTATATACTTTAAAATATGGTTCTAAAAAACATGCTTTAACAAACATTGGTCTGTGCATTTTGCTAACAAATATACAAATGTGCATGAGAACTCTTCTTGTAAATATACACAGTGAATATTGAAGTTAAAACCATCAACACTTGTGTAAATTAACTTCCATATTGTTAGATTATTTTATGAATAAATATGTTAAAAATATGATAAAAAATATATATTACAAATGTATATTGAAAAATCTATATGTATCTATATATGTGTGAACCTGGCACAATTGATATATCTATAATAATTGTTTTATGATGATTGTTGATTCAGTTTGTTTGATGTTAAATACATATTATGAAATAAATGTTATACTATTATACTGTAAAATGTTAACTTTGCTTCTGAGTATTGTTGACCTAAATATATTAGATTGGTCCATCTTTATAATTTAATATATTAGTGTTTATTATGTCTTGTTATGTATTATCTAGAATTAAATTCCAAACTGGGTTTACCCGATACAAATTCATTTAAACCTGGTAGATTGGCTGCATCCAGGTATATCTGCCACAGATCTCTTTAAAATTTAATAATCTCTTATTATCACCCCCTATTGGGTTATTGTACATGACATCTAAAATTGCAAATTTAAATTCATGATTAGTTCCCATTTTTTCTACATGCCTGGAAAGCGCGTTTGTGGAATCTTTCTTAGATATGCTATAAATATGATCATATATTCGTTTCTTAAAATTTCTCTCTGTTTTACCAATGTAATAACAAGTACATGCCCCACACTTGGCAATGTATACTACCATCTTGGTATTGCAGTTTCCTTTTCTTAATTTAACACACTGCCTATACTTGTTGGTAATATAAATTCTGTTGGTTTCTAATATGTATTTACACTGTTTACACATTCCACATTTTTAGTACCTTCAGCATTCATATCCCTTAACTCTAGTTTACTCTTCTCCTTATTTGTATTTTTGTTTTTATTTTTATTCTTACTGGGATTATACTGCAATAATTTCTTAATGTTGTCTCCCATTTTGTATACTGTTCCAGGTCTACTTCCTACAACATCTTGAATATTTAGATCGGAATGTAATAGGAACCAAAATTTATTAATAATTTCCATTATTTTGTCATGTACAGGGCTAAAACATATAATTAATGACCTCTGATGCTTCATTACATTTAGTTGGTTGTCAGGATTAGACTGTAGTTTGTTATTATTGACATTATTCATACCCTTTCCAAACAGGGGCTCATATTTCTTGCCCCATTCACTCAAACACAAATTTTCCTGTGTCTTGTCCTGTGTCTTAAAAAATCAGTAATTCCTGGTGGAGTTGAAGCACTTATTGGTCACGTTCAGGATTAATTTCTTAGTTGGTGTTGGACTCCATTACTTATTCGGTTGACTGTATACCTCTCTCTCCTTCTAACACTCTCTTCACTTCACCCAACCTACGTACCTCCCAAACCCACGTTTGCTATAGCCGCCTACAATGTCACCCACTCCAGCTACTCTGCAATCTGCTCTAGTCTGTATGCCAGAGATTTAATTTTACAAAAAAAAACTAATTATTTTCTCTCCACAACATAACTCTCCTAGTAACATTCACCATAACTATTTCATTAAAAAAGCTCCATCCTAAACCTTTTCGTACTCATCCTAGCCTAGTCCAGTGTGGTGATATACACCATAACCCTGGACCTTCCTCTCCCTCTCAAACTGCCCTTAACACCACAAAGTCCCTAAATTTCACCACCATCAACATTCAAAGCATAAGAAATAAAATCCCCCTTCTGCAAGCTTGGTTAAGTCAGTATAAACCAGACTTTACAGCCATAACCAAAACCTGGCTAAAAACATATATAAATGATACTGAATTTCTTCCCCCAAACTATTCATGCCTTAGATCAGATAGACTCCACAGAATAGGTGGAGGCATCGCCTTATTGTATCCAAGTACCTTCACCGTGATTCCATACTCAAAGCCTGTTCCCCTTTTCTCCATCTCAGAGTTACTTATTACCTTCTTAAAACTAAACAAAAGCAAATGTATTTGTATTATAGTTGTATACATTCCCCCAGACAACAATATTCCTATTCTTGAAGACATTCTTGCCTTGACTACCAACAGTATAAAAAAACGAAACAATCATCTTGGGCAACGTTAACATAAATTGGATCGACTTCTCTAAAAACGACCCTTTCTCAAATATCAACCTTCATATCTATACTCAACTAATCTCTGATATTACTGACTTGACTTTCGGCTTTTCCCGGTTAGGGGTCACCACAGCAGAACTCCGGTCCGCTCATGATTGGCAGTGAATTTTTACGGTGCCGAGTTGCCAGCCCGACGCCCAACCTTCAAAGAAGGCACGCCCATTCACGCTCGCACCTACCTGAATGTCTTTAACGTCACTCGACCGCGGGGAGGACATGCAGACTCCACACAGAAGGTGCTCCAGCTGAGAATCGAACGGGAAAACCTCTTGCTTTGAGACAACAATGCCAACCGCTACACCACCGTGGCTTCTTAATCTCTGATATTACTTGACCTAACAAAAAGAATAGCAAAGGTTCAGTCCTGGATTTGATAATGGTTTCTGACCCTAATAAGATTACCACCTCTGGAACACTTTCAGACAGTATAAGTGACCTCTCTCTAGCATTCATTCATAATACATGAGCCCTCCTCTGTACCAAATATACACCAGTGTAGACACACCAAAGATTTATCCCACTTCTCTCCAAATACCTTTAATGACGTCTTGCGTAATACTAACTGGAATCCTCTAAGACTTCTCTCACTTAATGAAGTTGTGGAATTTTTCAATTCCACATTTTTAGTGACCTAAATAGTCTTGCCCCTCTCTGTCTAAAAAGATTCAAGGCTAAACAAGCTAAATGGCATGCCAAGTCCACAAAGGAAATCATGTCCTCTAGGGACAAAGCCTGGAAAGCCTGGCTAAAAAATAAATTCCCCTTCCAGTCTCACTCAATATAAACAACTTTGAAACCAGGCCAAACGGTTAGTATTCAAAAATAAAAAATAATATTTCCAAACCCTCCAAAACCAACATGAACGTAACCCCAAGAAATTTTGGGGAGCAGTCAGCTCCCTACTCCATCCTGGAAATAACCATAATCCTTGCCCAAATACTGAAAGCACACCCTCTGATTTAGCCTCACTCTTCAATTCTTATTTCATTAACACCATCACTAAATTTACTACCACCTTCCCACCCATCACCACAGACCTATTAAACCCTACACTAGTACATACACCACCTACCACAATACCCAGTTTCACACTCTCACCCATACCTACTTCTGCTATACAAAAGCTTCTTCATAAACTAAAACCATGCACCAATGCCACTGATAACCTATCTGCAGAATTTTTACAGCTATCTGACTCCTCCATGGCATACCACATCAGCATTTCTATCAAAAGGTCCATTCATGAATCAAGTATACCTGATATCTGGAAAAAAGGCTTACATTCTTCCACTTCATAAAGGAGGAAAGAACTTTTGACATCTCTAACTTCCAACCTATCGCTGCCCTTTCCCCACCTCAAAAATACTTGAGAAATGCATTCACACCCAGCTCCTTAGTCATCTGGTTAACCATCAACCCCTTTCCTCCACTCAGCATGGCTTTATAGCACCAATACCACCCTCATTTCCTTCCTGGATACAGTAAATAGAGCTCAGGATGCCTGATCCCGAGCTCTGCACTCTTTCTTGATCTGTCAAAAACATTTGACACAATTTCCCACTCCCATCTGCTTATTAAACTCTCCGTTAGCATCTCTCCCCCCACCCTTCATTGGTTCCATAACTATCTCCGCAATAGGCAACAATCTACAATCTGGCAGCATTCCTCCTCCCCTTTCATCAATACTAATACAGGGGTGCCCCAGGGATCAATACTGGGTCCCTGCTTATTCAGTATATTCATTAATGACTTCCACACTTTTCTCACCCGTAGTACTGTCATCCAGTACACAGATGACTCTACTATAATCTGCTCTTCTAATTCTGCCTCTACACTACAGCAACTTACCCAAGAAGCATTTACCTCAACTGAATCCTGAATATCACAAAACCATCTCACCCTGAATCCCACTAAAACTAAACTCCTAATATTTACCCCCCAAAAATTAAGCCAAATTGAGAAGTCTGAATTCTCTGCCCAGTCACAAAATAATACTACAATTGGTGTTGTTCCCAGTACTAAATTACTCGCTGTCACCATTGATGACAACCTAACCTTTGACCTTCATATCTATAATAACATCAAAAAAGCCCATCAAAAATTGGGTACCCTTTACAGGCACAAGTACTTTCTCAGCTACTCTGCTAAAAGACTCTTGCCTCATCATGCCTGCTTCCAACTCTTCTATATGGTGCCCCCATCCTCACCAACATTCAATCCTCTCTAAAAGTAAAACTCAACTCATGCTACAACAAAGTTGCCAGATTTGCTGCAGATGCTAAATACTCCTCAACCACTGTTCCTCACTACACCAACTAAACTGGCTCAAGTTCCCCCATCACCTCACTTATTTATAACTAACTATTGCCCGTAAATTTATTTATGACCCAGCAGTGTGCCCATCCCTCTCCCACATTCTGACCATGTACCATCTAAGTGACTCCTAAGGTCAGAAAACAAAATGCTATTGAACACTGAAAAACCAAGGCTCACAGCTGGCCACATGCTGTATTCCTTTACTGTCTCCAAGCTATGGAATAATCTCCCTGCCTCACTCAGGCTGTCAGTAATTCCACCACCTTTAAAAGATCCCTTAAATTGCATCTCCTCACACTGGATATGCTCCTGCACCCCTACTGACATCATAACCTCACCTTCTCTTACAATCCTTACTCTGTCACACTCTATAACTAGCCTATCTTCTCCTTCCCTCTATCAAATCATTTATGTCTGCTGTCACTTTACCCTCTGCTATCCCCACTTCAGCCTTCTATCTCCCTCTCTCATCCTTCATCCTAAACTCTTCTCTCTGCTAATATTATTACTTACATATAAACACTTTTCTATTCTTACTTTCACCACTGTATGAAATAACTCTCCACTGTCGTTATCAACTGAGTTAATGTTATTTATCACATTACTCTGTGCTACTATTGTCTTATGTATACTGTATTAATTGTGTAACATTTTATTTGTATGTAATTAAATGTGGAGCTTTTCTCCCTGGGCCTCCACTGAAAATGAGCTCTTTTCAGGCCCAGTGGAAATTTCCGGTAAACAAATGCAATCAATAAATAATTAAATAACATTAGATCTTTGTGCAAAAAGGGCTTGTTTTATTATGCATTATTTGATGTTATGTAGTCCCCTTTAAATAGGAAGGTTTGTTAAGGTGCACTGTGATAAGTAATCATTTTAATGTGATTGGCAGAAATGTGTTTCGAAGGGGTATTTAAATGTTGGGTTTGGTTAGTGAATTTATTCTGAGGACATTTCTTTATTATAAGAAACAAACATGCTCAATTAATATAGTACATTTTTTTGGGAGTGGACTAAGTTATTTGGATTGTCTGCTACCTATTTTTTTAACTACACACCATAAGGGAATGTTATGTTTGTTCTTGGTTTTCTTCCCTTGGTTTCAGCAGTTTGTTGTTAGACTGCAGAGCTTTCTCAGCAAGAAATTACAGGGTACACAAAACAAGTCTTGCGCGGTAGGACTGAAAGCCCTGTTACTGTATTCTGTCTCGTACAGGTTGCTAAGGAGTGACTTATGCCTGACTTACAGGGCCTTCTCTGACCCAGCCCAGATGGAAATGCTACACATTTGTAAATAAACTGCAGGAGGGTCACTCGCTCCAGGGAACTTAACATAGCCACTGACATGAACAAGTTGTGCTGGAGACATAGATACATCTCCCAGAGACTGCCATTTCTCTGGAACAAGCTTCCAATTCACATGAAACAGGGCCCCTCCATGGCACACTTCAAATGAAACCTAGATCAATGGATGGGTGACTGCAGATTCACTCCTGTGGTGGTGCCCATTTCCCTCATGGACAGAGGAAGTCTGTATTGGCTACTATAGACCTTTACCTCTGTGAACTACATTTACTGAGCCGCAGACAATTGGAGCAACTCAGGATAAATTTGGCAAGGATTGTAAGGGCTCTAGAGCTGTTAGACCAAGTGACCTCCTATGAACCTTGAAGATCAGAAGGTAGCTCCATTTCTGCTAATGGAACAGGCACTGAGGTCTCAGTGTCTCACTCTTCTTCTGCCGAAGGCAGGTCATGTCATTACTCTCTAATGTCATTTGCTTTTTCTACCTTGTTTTTTTTGCCCTTGTATTTTGTAATTTTGATGCAAATAACTCTTTCTTTAGTTTAGCTTGCTTATATTTTGGATCTGAAGGCATGTCATCTTGGGCTCTGCTGAAAGTTATACTTCTGTTGATGTGCACTACCCTGTCCATTGAATTATCTTTAGGTTGTTCAGTTTCAGTGCGAGTACCGCCCTCTCACTTTTTCTTCTGTCTTCTGTGTGAGTGTGAATGAGCATCAATCTCTTACTTTATTTTTCATGGATATTGCAGAACAGAAATTTATCTTGAGTTTTACTTTTCCCTTGTTTTCGTAGTCTGTTCCTGTACTTGGGTCTTATGTTTTATACTAACAGACGCGGGTGTGGAACTCTAACCAGATACTGTGTCTTTCTCTTTTACTACACAGTGGACCAATTTCTTGTTTCTCCTCAACAATGCTCACCTGCTGTTTGTAATCAACCATGTTTAGGATTTCTTTTTAGTGTAACAGAGAGTTTGCTGTTCTCAAGATGTGCATTTTCTGTTTGGGTTGAAGAACTTTCAGGCTTTAATATTTCTCTATGCAGCTCCCTTCTGTTTACTGCCTTTGGTTTTGTGGCTGTTGTGTTGTAGGGGTGTACTGACATCTCTCTCTAAATGATGCAGATTCATCTTCATCTGGAATGTTAACCAGTCTTTGTACTTTTAGGATTAACACTGTTCCTTGATCATTGTGATACTATAGTATGCATATGCATGGTAAATTCTGTTAGAGCTGGGCAGTGGGATAGTGTTTTCTGTTGTTTGACTGCAGACTGTTTCAGTTGCTTTTTTGTAAAGATCTTTTCACACTTGTATTGCATCTTTATAAGCAAGATCATTATGCCTGAATCTAGTATTCCTTCCAACTCCGTGCCATCATTTAAGACATTGTAATTAATTTTGCTGTAGCACAGCAGCAATAATCTGACTGTAGTATTCTTGCAAGGCGGTTCATTGATTTTCATAGGCATAACATCATTAGCAACATACTTTATTCAGATTGTAGATTTACAGGTATAGTGGTGTCGCCATTGCTAATACAGAATCTCGCTATGTGGCCACTTTGCACATTTTAAACAAAGTATATCTATAGTTGACACTTCGTTACTAGAATTTGACGCTTGACCATAGGTTTTGATTGCACAGTTCCAAACATAGTTTCATTGCATAACATTATCTCTATTAGTACAATAAAATTTTCTGCATCTTTAAGGTCACTTTGAAACTCTTACTTTCATGAAATAAGACATAAAGCCCTTTTGGATTTATCACTGGCTAAGATTTCTGTCATTGTATTTTAGCAAGTTGACCCTCATGATCTAACTATAGTTTAAGTACATGTTTTAGATCCTATAGCTGTGAGCTTACCATTTTGTTTAGGAGAAAATGTCCAACTATGGAACCTTTGAGCTTGTATCTCAGAAATAACACCAGCTCAGGCTAACAATTCCTGAAGACATTTAAAGATTTTGTAGTAAACTGATCTGAGAAAGATGTAGTCCAGTCAATCCAGTCCCATCCCTCCTGGTGTACTTGCTGCTGAAAGGTGAAAAGACATGCCCTGAGGTCATTCTCCCTGGTCAGTTTTTTTTTTAATCGTGGAACTGTCTGTAATGTAGATATGACTCTGACAGTTCACATCTACCTTTAGTGGCAAAGATTTTCAACAGTTACTTACTGTAGCCATCTTGGCATTTAGGCAAATGTGATCTGTTTGCCTCCATTTTATTTATGTATGTATTTATTTATTTGTCCTTTGTTAAATGGGTTGGTCCACTGGGCTGGGAGCCCATTTTAAAGTGGAGACCCGAGGAGAAAAGCTCTTAAAGTGATGAAAATAGCAATAACAATCAAGTCCAGAAAAATATGAGAATAGATATGAAAAAAACATTGATGCCTTAGTGGGAATGACTAAAAGTGTAACATTCAGCAAAAGTAGAGCAATGAGCTGATACAAGAGATTATTACAAGTGGTGCTAAAGAAAGGGGCCCAGGCCGGTATGACCCTGACCTTGAGTAGCATCTTACCCTCACCAAGAATGATGCCACAGTATAAAGGCAAAATGATCAATTTTAACAATTGGCTAAAATATTGGTGTCATTCAAAGGGGATCCAGTGTCTGTCAGCCTAGGATAACATACTCGACAAGCCACGTTGCTTCGTTAGGGATGGCTTGCACCTGTCACCCCTGGGCTTTTGAATACTGGCTAAGGCTCTTGCCACACCCATAGTGCCTTTTTTAGGCAAGGCTCAAAAGACAAACCCACCTCCATAGACAACACAAGGAAAAAGAAACTAAGGGTAATGCTGCTCAAAGCCAGAAGTCTAAACCTCAAGATGCACGCACTCGAGGCTCTCCTCAGTATGGAGAATATCAATATCTGTGTAGTAACAGAAACCTGGTTCAGGGCTCCTGAGAGCACCCCAGCACTACCAGGTTATACCTCATACCATGCTTTTCGGCCCCAAAACTCGGACCGAACCACAAAAGGAGGGGGCGTATTCATATTCATCAAGGATACCCACACCTCTAGGTTAGTGACACTGCAGGAAGCATCGGAGACCATCCATGTGCAACTAACAGTGGGCAAAACTGCCTTTCAGTTTGTAGCCTGCTACAGACCACCATCCCAAACTCAGGAACCCCACTCGGCCTTTTTGAGAACACTGGAGAATATGAAGGTCTCTCCAAACACCATTATATTGGGTGACTTCAACTACCCAAACATAGACTGAGAGCACAATTTATAAACTCAAATGCTATGGAACAACTGATCACCACTCCCACAAGAGGGGAAAACATATTGGACCTGATCATCACCAATATGGGGACTCTATGTTCCATACCAGAGGTATACCCCTCATTGGTAAGATCTGACCATAAATTAGTCTCACTGGACATCCATATCCTGTCCCTACCCCTAGCCAAGGAAACCACGGTGAAGAACTTCTCAAAAGCAAACTTCACACTTCTCAAATCTTAGGTGGAATCCTTCAAAGCCCCCCGGCCAGTGGAAAATACGGCCCAGACTGCAGAATCCTTTACAAATGCATTCTATGGACACCTACAGGAATGCATGGATTGTGCTAGCCCAAATAAAACCAAGACTCACTCCTCCAAAGGCAGGAGACCTGTCTGGTGGACCCCAGCCATAAATAAGCTATACAACAGAAGGAGGAAGCTACTACATGATAGAGCAAAATCCCAAAAAGGGAAGGCATCTCTGATCAGTACTAGCAAGAAACTACGATCCCTCATAAAATCATCTAAGGCCAGCTTCGAAAGAAAAATTGCACAAGATGCTAAAGATAATTACAAGGCCTTCTTTAGTTATGCCAGGAACCTGGGTGGTAACTCCCAGACATGCTCTGAGTTAGTGCAAAATGACAAAAAATACACTGAACCCACAGACATTGCCAACATCCTGGCAGACAAGTTCAGTGCAAACTTCTCCCCCCAAAAGAGCAAATGTCTATCAACAGAGTGTAGCCTCCCTGACATCACAGATGCACAGGTGAGAGCTGCCCTCTCCAAAGCAAAAAACACAGCATCAATGGGACCGGGTGGTGTCCCGGGCTGCGTCTTACACGAGCTCCAAGAAGAACTGAACTCTCACATAAAGTCACTGTTCAATCTCAGCCTTACTACTAGATATGTACCCAAGGAATGGTGTACAGCAACAGTGGTCCCATTCCACAAATGTGGTGCCACAACGGCCCCCCGGAAACTATCGTCCTATAAGCCTGACTAGCCTGGCCTGCAAAGCTATGGAGCGTATCATCATGGAACTCATAAACAAAGACATTGGGAACCTCCAAACACTGGATCCTACCCAATTCGGCTTCGTTAAGGGCAGATCTTGCCTCTTGAACCTGGTCGACTTCTTTGAAACAGTCACCAAGGCCATAGATGAAGGGAAGCTAGTCCACACAGCCTACCTGGACCTCACAAAAGCCTTAGACACAATACCCCACTCGGGCATCATAAATAAGCTCACCAGCTTAAATATCAACCCCTTTGTCACAAGATGGGTTGCAAACTGGCTCAGGGATAGAACCCACAGGGTCAGAATTGCAGGTGCCATTTTGGACTCTAAACCAGTTACAAGTGGCGTCCCACAAGGCTCAGTCCTGGGACCTCTCTTGTTCGGTATATATTTCTCTGAGGTACAGGCTAACACGGGAGGACTATGGCTGACCAAGTTCGCAGATGACTGCAAACTAGGTGCCATAATCGACTCGCCGACTGACACAAGCATCCTCCAAAAGGGTTTCACAGAGACGGATAACTGGTGCCAGAGCCATGGCCTAAAGCTAAATGCCAAAAAGTGCATAGTCATCCCCTTTGGGAAAAACAAAGTGCCCACAAATTACCACATAGGTGGTAATCCATTAAGTACGGAAGAACTAATTAGGGATTTGGGGACCCAAGTAGATGGCAATCTCTCCTTTGACAATCACATTGCCAAAGTGGTTAGAAAGACCTTCTATATAGCCCACCTTATCACGAAAGGGTTCACATCTAGATCAAGAGAGGTCATTGTGCCCCTCTACTCATCAGGCCCATAATTGAATACAATGCCCCATTTGGGATGTACCTTACCCGACACCTGCAGCAACTGGAAAGACCCCAAAAGTACCTCACCAAGAGGATCAAGGGACGCAAACAGATGCCCTACGCAGTTAGGCTAAAGAAACTCCAGCTCTACTCAGTTGCTTACCGCCTACTCAAGCGGCGATCTGTGCCTGACGTATAAAGCTATGTCCAACCCAGAATTGATGGACATGCTCCACCTCAGGAAATCCAAATCCCTTAGAGCTACATGCTCCAGGGAACAAGCTTCAGCACAGAAATAAATAGGACATGCTGGAGGGACAGATTTATATCCCAGAGGCTCCCCTCACTCTGGAACAAAATCCCAATCCATGTTAGGCAGAGCCCCTCAATGACCCTCTTCAAGAGAAATCTTGACAAGTGGATGGGAGATCGTAGATTTACCCCTGGGATCTTTTCTGTGTCCCTACTAGATAGAGGCACAGTAAATTAACCTTTAAAGGGCTATATTCTGTGACCTACTATACAGAGGCACAGTCAACTAATCTAAAAGGGTGGCGAAAGCCAAACACACTCTGGCTAGGCTTATAAATGCCCTGGGGCAGATAGCCTAGTATCAACCTATGAACCTAAAATTAACTGAATAACAGATAAGACCTAAGAGTAATATTTATATCTAGTCTAAGTAGGTAGAGTGGAAAGGTAAAGTAATTAATAGAAAAGTTAATATAGGGAGGAGAGAATAGGGATGAGGGGGATAATGGTGAAAGAAAAGTTAAGTAATAGGAGAGCTCAGTGGTGCTGCTCAGGTTCAATAGGAGTAGTGATTATAAGGTTACATAAAAAGTAAGGGAGAAATAGGTTGTAGTCTGACTGTATGGGGAGCAGGAATTAGGTAGGGTGATGACAGGTATAGGAGGGAGAGTTGGCAAGGTAGTTTTTCAATTCTTTTTTGAAAAGAAAGAAGACTGGATAGAGATTGTATGTTAGTTGGGAGTTTGTTCCAGATTTGAGATATGGAGCATTTATATAGTAATCTGCCTATAATTTTATTAGGCCTGTAGGTGTTAAGTAGTACTTGGTCAGTGCTACAAGGAGATTGTGCAGGTTTGTAAAGGGACAGGAGGGTAGACAGGGAGGGACAGTCTGTAGGTTTGTAAAGTAGAGTGTGTCCCATCTGGAGCTGTGAAAGTTGGAGTAGTTGAGGGAATGTAACACTAACACAGAGTAGGCACTACAAGACTGGCCAGTGCACAGGAATGCTTTCTGATCAGGTGACACAAATTTGCTCAAACCGACTGATTGATTTTCGTACAGGGAGTGAAAGGTAAAGGTCAGGATTTTGTCATACAAAACTATGCCAAAAACTCCTATTTTTAGTACCATTGTGGTATATTCATGCACCAAAAGTCCAAGGATTATCAAAAGGTACAGTTTTATTGTACAGTAAAACAAGACAGTTATGCAGACACATACATAATAAGTGCATCAAAATAATTTTGATCAAAAGGGAAAAAAACGGAGTGCGTTTTTCTTTCATAAATCACAGAACCACCACAAACAGGGCAACAGTTACTTCCAGAGCAGTCTAATGATTCCTTTCTTCATGGCAAGAAGCAGGAATCAAACTCCATAGCATTCAGGAGTTTCTCTGTAGAGCCTCTTCCCCTCCAAATTCCTTCAAAGGAAGATGTCCAGTTCTTCTCAAAATAGTCTACAGTGATTCTTTTTTACTGCTGTATAAAGTACAGTTGTGTAAATTGCACTTATCCATAACAGTAGATGTCCAAATTCCTCTCTGTTGCAATAGCGCATAGGCTGTATGGGTTATTTCCTGCCCAGGAAACAATGGCCCTCCATTTCCAAAAAGTTCTGGCTCCCCCTACCCCACTGTTTCACTCTGACTACTGATTGGCTAATCCCTACTGAAGAAAGCTTCATTCTGAGTGCTGATTTCTGTCCACAGGATTAGCCAGTCAGCAGTCAGATTAAAGGGGAGGGCAGAATTTTCTGAAGCTGTCCTGTCATTGTTTCTTGGGCAGGAAACAACTCCTGTAGACTACGGACTACTGCAGCAGTGGGAATATCAGAACCAATGTTTATTTATTTTATTTTATTTTACATTTGTTAACCGGGAGAGTCTGACTGGATACATGTCCATTTTCAGCGGAGGCCCGGGGAGAAAAGCTCCAAGTACATAACAGACATATGAACATTGTTAATGCAAAAAAAGGAAGATAGTTGAGTTCTAAATACAATATAAAGATACATCACATCTTGGGAAAAGAAAAAACAACAGCAGCATATAAAAAAACATAGGTCAGTTACAAAGGCGAGGCGCCTTGTTAAAAAGCGGTTAAGGATAGTGAGGTAAGAGAAGGGTAAATGATAGTGGTTAATCAGGTTTGGAACAGGGACATTGCCAGAGAGTATTGAGATGGGGTTTAAGCTTTTTTTTGAATTGTAGGAGTGAGGGTTCTGAGGTGAGCATGGTCGGTAGGGAGTTCCACATTTTACCTACAAAGTTTGAGAATAGAGAATCCCCAGCAGAATTATTGGCTTTGGTAGTTTGAGCTAAGATCTTATTGGAGGAGCGTAAAGATTGCAGGTTAATATAGGGGTGAATGATGTTTTCAGAGCTGGTGTTTTCTCTGGGTGATACAGTATCTGGTGAGCCGTTTTGAGTTGGTTGAAATGGAGTTGGCTGGAAAACTCTAACCACCCTAGTTGCTTCAAGTTAGTGCAGTGGTGCGTTCTAAAGGTGGAATTTGTGGCAAATCTAGCTATGTGATTGTAACAAGAAGCAAGTTTATTAAGGGTTGTCTTGTTTAGGTTTGTAAAGAGGGGGTAGGCATAGAAAAGAGTTGATAGTAGGTGTGTGCTGGCAATTGTAATTTTAGCGTGAGGAGTGAGAAAGTGTTTTACTTTATAGAGAGAGCCAATCTTTTTATTGACGGTTTTGATGGTAAGATTGAAATGGGTGTCAAATTTAAGGGAGTTATCAATGGTAACACCTAATAGCTTTGTGTGAGCTTCTGGTGATATAGTGATTCCATTGGAGGATGTAATAGAGAAGGTGGGGGGAAGAGTCTTGTTAGTGGGTGAGAAAGTAAGTAGTTTTGTTTTGTTGGGGTTGAGAACTAGTTGTCGACTTGAGAACCATTTTTCTATTAGGTTGAAGGTGTCTTGGGTTGAAGCAGTGAGGTCTGCCAGGTTGGAGGCAGTGCTGATGATAGTCGAATCATCTGCATATTGAATGCATGTGGCATGGGGGGTGATTGTGGGCAGGTCATTAACAAAGATGGTGAAGAGAAGAGGGCCAAAAATAGATCCTTGGGGAACTCCAAGTGTAACAGGTAGGCAAGTAGATAATTTGTCCTGCCATAGAACAGCCTGTTGCCTATTGGACAAGTAGGATTGGAACCATTTCAGCGTGGAATTGCTGAGTGATAGTTTTTTTAATGTATGGAGGAGTTGAATGTGGTTCACCATATCAAAGGCCTTGGAGAGGTCTAAGAAAAGAGCAGATGATAGTTTATTATTGTTTCTGAAGTTATTGATGGTATTAGAAAAGGATAGTAGGGCTGATGTGGTACTGTGATTTGGCCTGAAGCCATGTTGGGAGTTAGCTAGAATTTTATTTTTGGTGAGGTGTTCCATCAGTTGTTTGTGGACACACTTTTCCATAATTTTGGCCAGGGGTGAGAGTATAGCTATAGGTCTGTAGTTGGTTAGCTCTAGTGAGCTACCACCTTTATGGAGAGGAATAATGTGGGACATTTTCCATATGGAGCGGATGAAGGCTTCTGACAAGGTACGGTTTATGATTATGGAGACGGGATAGGAAATGGCCTCAGCTGCTTTTTGCAGAAACTCAGCTGGGAGAAGGTCAGCTGCTAGCTTAGTGGGTTTTAGTTTTTTAAGAAGAGATGTTATAAAGGATATGGGTACTGGATCAAAGGTAAATAGATGATCTGATGTAGTTGTAGTATTCTGCTGGCATGGGTAGTGGAGTGGGCTGGTTGTTTGTTTGAATTGTGTGGCCAGGGATTGTATAGTTTCTGTGAAGAAACTATTGAATGTGTTCACACATGTGTTTAGGCAACCATTCCCACTCTGTGAGAGGCCAAATTCTCTCTGGTTTAAGTTGCTTTTATATACCATTCCATAGCTGGGTGTATTAAGTAAACGACGAAGGAATCCTCTCTGCTTATTACAAAAAGATATCTCAGTATTTAAAGCAACACTTCTGTATACATCTTATATACACTGCATTTATATCAATTTTAAAGAAAGAGGTCTGCCTACTGTTATTTATACACAATATTTACAACATTTGGTATAAACCGCGGTGGTGCAGTGGTTGGCATTGTCGCCTCACAGCAAGAGGTTCTGCCGTTTGATTCTCGGCTGGAGCGCCTTCTATGTGGAGTCTGCATGCCCTCCCCACGGTCGAGTGACGCTAAAGACATGCAGGTAGGTGCGAGCGTGAATGGGCGTGACTTCTTTGAAGGTTGGACATTGGGCTGGCAACTCGGCACCGTAAAAATCCACTGCCAATCACGAGCGGACCGGAGTTCCACTGTGGCGACCCCTAACCGGGAAAAGCCGAACGACTTTAATTTACAACATTTTGTATCATCTTGAGACACTATTCTGGTGAGAACCTTTACCCTTGTGGCATGGACCTTAGCTGAAATCGGTCAGAGAAGGATAATTTACTAGTTTACTTAGCTAGTTAGCACCTAATAAGTAAATAAAATTAAAGACTAGGAGTGAATCTGGACCCTTCCATTATGTACATGGAATCAATGGTGTGATCTGTAAAATTAAATAACTTGCACTGATTAGGAGTCGTCGTGAATTTTGCAGCTGTATAGTACAATTCATTTGAAATGACTTGCTGTATTGCATAGAGGATCAAGCCTGCCTTTATCCCAGGTGACTCAAGATTGTTAGGTGGCCCCGATACTGAAGGGAGTGGAAGTGAATGGCTAAGTCAGGGTGCACACCCGAAGGGGGGCAGTCCAGTCTCTTGCAGTGCTGGCCCATCAGAGAAGTGGGTGGGCAGCATGCAGCAGTGTGGAAAAAGAATGTATGCTGGTTTCTTACCAGGCTGCTAATGGTAGCCTTCAGGGGTACTTGTGTAGGAATGCACATTTACTGAGGGAAGGCATTGTACGCCCTTCCCATGACTTAAGTGGAGACATCAGCTACTAGAGGTGAGTTTAGCAGTAATAGAAATGCTTTTCCTCACCAGAGAAGCTGGCTTATATTGACAAGGATGCTGCGTTGTTCCCTGGTCTGGTGATTATGAGGATATATTCTTAAAGGACCACTATGGGAAAACATAAGAAACATGTATATTGTTTTTAATTTTTCCTTACGTTTTGCTGATTGCAAACCTATATGTACCAGATAGAAGTAGTCACTACTAATTTTATTCTGTTTGTGACCCTGAATGCCCTCCTGAGGCCAGACATCCTGATGAGAGTTTTTCTTCTGAAGAAAAATCTTCCCATAATACACTGTGAATCCACTGTTTATGAGAATGCAATGCCCGTAGTTGGACTGTCACATGACAGTTCCATTCACTTAGAATGGAAGAACAGAGAAGAGCAGCTAATTTTGAGAGGCCTGAGGCCTCAGTAAAAGTATCATTTACTGTGACGCAGTGCCTCTTATAAATGCGTTTCCTACTAATGTGTTAGACATTCTGTGAAAAAAGCTTCCAGAACTACCCGCTCATTGCTGAGATAAGACTTTTTTTTAGACATTCAGCTTTGATCTGCTTCAGTTCTTTCTCATGTTACTCCTCCCATATTCCAACCCTCAGCTAGCAAGCGTATCACATTTCCCACCATGCTAGGTTCATCTAATTAGTCAGCTTTGCATGACAGTACACATCAAACAGGTTTGCTTGCAGTCTGCCTGGTGTGCCAGGAAAAGTGTTCCCTCATTTCTGTCCTGACTCCTGTCATCTGAGTAGCACTTCACGTAAATCATATTACAAAAATGCTTTTAGCAATCCTTAATATAAAGGTGTCTAAGTATTCCTGAAAACATGCTTGTAACATACACAAATTACAATTCATCTTGGCAGATTTAGCTGCATCTTCAAATGAATATCATAAAGAGTAATCATATTTGCATTACATTGCATTGCAGTCTTCTGCCTTGATGCCTCTTAGGCATGCCACTGATGTCTCCTTATACGTGCAAGTACTGCTGCTTTTGTATGCACATATTCATTGGTGTTATGCTTTTTTGATGCACCTTAACATATTTTTTCTTTCATGCAATGCAGTGCCTACTGTTATTCTTCTGAACAGTATGAACACTGTTCTTGGAAAATCTCAATTTTGTTTTCCATTGCAGGCTGTCACAACAAGCTATCTGATGCTGTCAATCTTCATTTATCCTTGACGTTTTTGGGACTCTGTTCTTACTCTCTGAGCCGACTCGGCAGTTCTAACAGCTCGCAAGAACCAAAAACTCTCGAGCTAAGTCTCTATCCAGAATATCCCTCTCCAGATTACCCCAGATCTCTTTTGCCGCTCTTCTAGATGAAAATAGTTTTTTATTAAGGCATGTCCAAGGGTCAGCTCCCAGGGTTCTCTCCTGTCTATCTGATTAATCTGGGCATCTTGGGGCAATGTAGAAATTGCCTCATGTACACAGACAACCCTCTCCTCCTGCCACCCAACACTACAACCTCTGAGAGATGCACTTATCTAGCCAAACTGGAGGTAAAGCTCTTGCCAATCAAGACTGAACTTTACAGTCAAGAGGAGAAGGTAAAAACACTTGCACCACACCACATTCATCACATAGTCTCACTAAATCTACACCACCAAAATCCACACATAGAAACACAAAAACATTCACAAAGGCTGTCAATAATAATTTGGTCAAGCAACAGAGACCTCCAAAACAGAAATGCAAGCAACCTCCACCCCCCCCCCCAACACAACCCAAATGACACATAGCCCACAAACTCAGTGTGCAACTCAACCACAGCCATTAAGGCAGAACAACGTGCCCAACACACTAGTCATAGGTGACTCTATAGTCAGGCACACTGATGTCCCACTCACCAGGCTAAACAAGGAGAAGGTTACTGTCAGCTGCCTGTCTGGTGCCAGGATCTGCCACATAACCCATGCACTCAGGTCAATCCACAACAAGTACAAATATGACTCTGTCATTGTCCATGTTGGTGTGAATGACCTGAGACATGCCTCCCTGGACTACATGAAAAGAGGCATGGAAGAGCTCTCCGATCTTGTAGCCCAGGCAGGTATGACTCTAGCCCTGAGTGGCATTCTGCCATCACCCAGAATGATGCTGCAGTACAAGGACAAAATGATTAACTTCAACAATTGGTTAAGCTTCTGGTGCCATTCTAAAGGGATCCAGTATCTGTCTGCCTGGAATGACATGGTCGACAGACCACGATGCTTTGCCAGAGATGGCCTGCAACTGTCACCCCTGGTATTCCATATACTGGCTAAGGTTCTTGCTGCCCCTATAGAGCCTTTTTTTAGGCAAGGTTCAAATGACAAATTCACCACCGTAACAGGAACAGGCAAGCAAAAACTGAGGGTGATGCTACTCAGTTCTAGAAGTCTAAATCTGAAAATGCACTCACTCAAGGCACTCCTTAAAATGGAGAACATCAATATCTGTGCAGTGACTTGAGACCTGTTTCAAGGCTCCAGAGAGCACCCCTGCACTACCAGGCTATAACTCATACCACACTTTTTGGCCATGTAGCCTGGACCGGAACACCAAAGGAGGAGGTGTCAATATTCATTAAGGATATCCACACCTCCAGGCTAGTTGCTCAGCATAATGCAGCCAAGGTTATCCAAGTGCAACTAACTCTGGGCAAAACTGCAATCCAAATTGTAGCTTGCTATAGATCACCCACCATGTCCCAGGATTCCCACTCCTCTTTTCTTGATGTACTGGAAAATATTAGGGTTCAACCAAACACCCTATAATGGGTGATTTCAACTACCCCACCATTAACTGAGAAAAACTACTCATGTACCAACTCCTTCGCTCAACGCTTTTTGGAATTCATAAACTCCAATGCCCTGGATCAGCTTATCCACACCCCCACCAGGGGCAACAATATCCTAGATCTAGTCATTACCAACATGAGTGACCGGTGTTCCACACCTGAAGTCAACCCCTCATTGGTCCGATCCGACCATAAGCTAATTACCCTAGATATCCACATCCTGCCCCCACCCCCCATTAAGGAAACCATGGTAAAAAAATTTCTCCAAAGCCAACTTCATGCTTCTTAAGACAGAAGTGGTGAACTTCATGACACCCATGCAGATGGACAATACAGTTACGACTACTGAATCCTACACAATTGCACTTTATAAGCACTTACATGAGTGCATGGATCGTGCTATCCCAAACAGAACCAAGATGCTATCCTCCAAAAAAAAAAAAAGGCAATCTGTTCGTCCCCTGCCATAAACAAACTGTACAACAAATGGAAGAAACTGTTGCAAAAGAGAGTAAAATCCCATGAGTGGAGGAGCTCCCTGGTCAGCCTCAGTAAGAATCTGCGATCCCTGATAAAATCCTCCAAAGCTAGTTACGAAAACAAAATCGCCACTGATTCTAAAGACAACCACAAAGCATTCTATAGCTACGTCAAGAATCTCAATGGCATCACTCAGATCTGCTCTGAGTTACAGCACAATGGCACTAAATATACAGACCCAACTGATATTGCCAACATCCTGGCAGATAGGTTCAGTGCTAACTTTACCCCCCACTCACCCCCTAAAGACCCCATCGCTATACCGGAAGAATGCAAAATTCCTGTAATCACGGCTGCACAGGTAAAAACCACACTCTCCAAAGCCAAGAACACAGCATCCATGGGACCAGACAACATCCCAGGCTGTGTTCTACATGAACTACAGAACGAACTGGCACCCCACTTAAGTACCATGTTTAATCATAGCCTCACCTCAGGCTTTGTGCCTGCTGAATGGTGCACAGCGAAGGTTATCCCACTCCACAAGGGGGGAGCCACCATGGACCCCGAAAACGTCCGCCCCATTAGCCTGATGAGCCTGGTCTGCAAGGCCATGGAACGTATCATCATGGAACTTATAAACAAAGATATTGGTAATCTCCAAACTCTGGACCCCACCCAGTTTGGGTTTGTAAAAGGCAGATCATGTCTCCTAAGCCTGATAGACTTCTTTGAAGCAGTCACCAAAGCCGTAGACACGGGTAAGGTGGTTCACACAGCCTATCTAGATCTTGCCAAGGCTTTTGACACCATCCCACACTCTGGAATTATAGATAAACTCACTAAACTAAGTATAAAAACTAAGTATAAATCCCTATGTCACAAGATGGGTTGCCAACTGGCTCACTGACAGAACCCACACTGTGAAAGTAGCAAACTCCAAATCCAACTTCAGACCAGTGACAAGTGGAGTACCACAGGGTTCAGTCCTGGGTCCTCTCCTGTTTGGTATTTACATCTCTGAAGTACAGGCTAACACAGAAGGTCTTTGGTTAACGAAGTTCGCAGATGACTGCAAACTAGGAGCCATAATCGAAACTCCCCACGATGTGGACATCCTACAAAAGGGCCTCACTGAGACAGATGCCTGGTGTCAAAGCCATGGCCTCAAGCTCAGTGCCAAAAAGTGCATTGTCATCCCCTTTGGTAAAAACTCTATACCCATGAACTACAACATAGGCAGTAGTATACTTAACACCGAAAGTGTGATAAGAGACCTTGGGATACAGGTGGACAGTAGTCTCTCCTTTGATAATCACATCGCCACAGTAGTCAGGAAATCCTTCTACATGGCACACCTCATCACAAAAGGTTTCTCATCCAGAAAAAAAGAGGTCATTGTTCCTCTCTACTCATCACTCATTAGACCCATTATAGAGTACAACACCCCTTTTGGTATGTATCTTACAAGACATCTACAACAACTGGTAAGGCCGCAGAAATACCTCACAAAGAAGATTACCTCAAACAGATGCCCTACACAGACCATCTCAAAAATCTCCAGCTTTACTCCATCGCATATCGCCTACTCAGAGGTGATCTCTGCCTAACATGCAAAGCTATGTCAAACCCAGAGCTGTTGGACTTGCTCCACTTAAAGAAATCCCAATCCCTCCGAGCTACACGCTCTAGGGACCTAAACCTTGTCACCACAATAAACAGAACATGCCGGTGGGATAGATTCCTGTCCCAGAGACTTCCCATACTCTGGAATAAACTACCTATGTATATCAAACAAAGCTCCTCATTAGCACTATTCAAGAAAAATCTTGATGATTGTATGAGAAATAGGAAAGTCATCCCGGGGATCACCTCTGTGGCTCTGCTCGACAGTGGCACAGAAAAATAATTTTCTTGGGTGGCAAAAGCCAGGGTACCTTTTGGCTGCGCTTGTATAGGCCCCAGGGCCGATAGCTTAGTACCTACCTATGAACCTACATAAGACTCGTCAACCAGATTGTTGTCAGTTAAGTGTATTTTCATTGTTTTTTTCTTTCGAGTCTTTTTGAAAACCTTTCCTATATTTTTTCTACCCATTTAACCTTCAGTTTGATTATACTATCCCTCTCCCTTTGCACTTAGGTGTTCTTTCCTACCATTGTTGGTAGTTTCTCTCTATCTAGAAATATTTTTCCTCTGTTAATTCTTTTTTGTGAGTGAGTGTGCTGCTATTACCTCACAGTATCTGTTCTACCATAATTGGTAGTTCTTTCCCCTTCCCCTACCTCTTGGTAGTTCTGGCCTACCATTGTTGGTAGCCTTTTTCCTTCTCTTCCCTACCTTCTCCAGTGTGTGTGTGTGTGTGTGTGTGTGTGTGTGTGTGTGTGTGTGTGTGTGTGTGTGTGTGTGTGTGTGTGTGTGGGTGTGGATGTGTGTGTGTGTGTGTGTGTGTGTGTGTGTGTGTGTGTGTGTGTGTGCACCATTCTCTAGTGTTGTGAGTGTTTCTGCAAGTTGATAAGTTTTGTTAAATCAACATGGCAGATAAAAGTAAAGGAACAACTGGATTTTCTTCATCTTTCCCTGTTGCAGTCATCATCTGTGGGTTATCCCTGCTGTGGTAGCCCTTCGCTGGCCCAAATACCAGAGTCAAATGTAGTTCTGTGTCGGCCGCTGTCACTTGTTGACTGACGTCAGGTCGTCAGTACTATAAAGCAAGGCAGCAGACACCATTACACCAGTCTTTCCTGCTGTGGAGCCTGTAGCAGAAGCAGTTTGCAATTGTGGAGGTCGGTCACTACCAGAGTTTGAATTACAGCTGAAAACATCTAAAGCAAAGTACCCCACTGGGGATCCTTTTTTTCTTGCACTAACCGATTTCCGAAAAAGTTAACAATTGTCTTGCCTGTGGAAAGCGAATCCCACACCAAGACTACCATTCATACTGCTTCACTTGTTTAGGCCCAGACCATGATGTCCCCTGTTGCTGGTTCTGTGCCCTCTTTAACGCGAGAACCATTCATCATGGAGCTCTTATTGTAGACAGGTATTTTCATCTTCCATCTTTGCATTCCAAAATGGAGTCCATCAGCCAGCAATCTGTAGACATTCTGAAAAAAACGTAGAGATAAAGATAGAGACAGACCACACAAGGCTAAGCCTTCCAATGACTCTACCGCTAAGCAGGCCATCAGTTCTCCGGAATTCACTAAGGCACTTTCGCAGCCCCTGATATCCAATATGATATCTACGCAGGCCTCTACCGATACCCTTTCGGAGTCCTGTATGCCACAGAAATCTCCTTTGTCTTCTGAGCCTTTGGTTGTCTCTGCCTCAGTTGTGTCCGGAGGAAGGCCCCCAAGTCCATGGAGCCAATCCCCAGGAGACTGGACAAAATTCTCACAGTGCCAGAGGACCATCAGTTTTGGGCTAAGGAGTGTGAAATAAATGCCATGGTGGTTGCGGCAGCCACCAAGAAGGAACTTGCAGAAGAGAGTTCCGCTCTTCATCCCCCTAACAGAGTCCAGGGCGATGGACAGATTTGGAAAGCGGGTTTATCCATCATCGACCTTCACTGTAATGTCCTTGAATTTTATAGCACACTTTACTAGACCCCAAAGGGATCAAATCAAGGAGCTGTCAGATACCCTTGCAGGAGCTGTATCTGTGGAAGTACAAGATAAAGTGGCCTTCCAGATACTATCCTGGAGTTTATTTCCAACTCGTCCATGAGGCTCATTGAGCATGCAACTGGGGCAGTGGGTTCCGGTGTTGCCATAAGGAAGCACCCCTGGATGTTCTTGTGTGAGTTTGCAGAGCTATTTAAATCTTGGTTTGTCAGTGCTCCTTTTGATGGATCATCGTTGTTTAGCCCCAAAGTCAGAGAAACCTTAGCCAGGTGTGAGATAGAGGAAAAAACCCTGTCTGCAGTGGCATATATTTTTCAGCTCCCCAGTGGTCCTACTCCAGGAACCAGAGGAGCAGATAGATGTGGTTCAAAAAATACCAAGGGCCTTTTTTCATGACACATGTTGCAGTGGCTCCCCTCGGGGCAGAGGGAGGAGCTCCAATGGAAGATGCTGACCCCATGGCAGATGTGGCCTGCAAAGTCAGGGTTCCAGAGATTTATTTCTCTGGGAAACCCTACCAGCGCTCCTGAAAGGGGGCCCGATTGTTTGCCTCTGGAGGCAGTTGAGGGAAGGTTATCCTTACACTCAAGAGCCTGGTGACAAATAACCACAGATACTTGCGTGCAAAGAATAATTTCAGGAGGATATTACATCCCCTTCATTCTCATTCCAAGAACAGGAAGAAGAATCCCTGATGTTCTACCCAATCAGAGGGATCAGGCAGATGTTCATCGTTCTTTCACTGTTGCAGCCATTACTGTTGGGTTATCTTGCTGGCAGGCTGCACGTAGTCGGCCTGATTCCAAAGTGTAGGTCCGGCGTCGGTTGCTGTCACCTCTTCCCTGGCATCAGTGCTCCAGGGGTATAAAAGAAGCAGCCGACACCATTTTCCTCAGTCTTTCTTGCCGCGCGGTACCCGAAGCATAAGCTGTTGTGCAAAGAATAATTTCAGGAGGATATTATATCCCCTTCATTCTCATTCCAAGAACAGGAAGAAGAATCCCTGATGCTCTACCTAATCAGAGGGATCAGGCAGATGTTCATCGTGTTTCACTGTTGCAGTCATTACTGTTGGGTTATCTTGCTGGCAGGCTACTAGTAGTCGGCCCGATTCCAAAGTCTAGGTCCGGCATCGGTTGCTGTTGCCTCTTTCCTGACGTCAGTGCGCCAGGGGTATAAAAGAAGCAGCCGATGCCATTTTCCTCAGTTTTTCTTGCCGTGTGGTGCCCGAAGCATAAGCAGTTCGCAAGTGCCAGTCGGCCGACTCCTGAGATTTTCAAATCAGAATTTCAGATCCGAAGTCTTCATTAAAGCTAAGTACCCCATAGGGGGAACTTTTTTCTTGCTCCAGACCGATGTCAGAAAAAGTTAACAATTGTATTTCTTGTGGAAAGCAAATACCTCATAAGGATTTTCACTCTTACTGTATTCCTTGCCTAGGCCCTGATCACAACGTTGCTAGTTGTTGGTTTTGTGCTAGATTTAACCAACGCACTATCAAGCATCGGTTTGATTTTGCTGTCCATTACTTTGGCCGAAGATTTAACTATATAATGCCGTCGGATCAGCTGACGACCGTAGTTTACAAAAAACACAAGGACAAAGAAAAGGATAGGCATCCGAGGTCCAAAACTGACGACAAAGCCTCTTCTAGGCCAGTCGCCGGTTCTCAGTGAGATGTTTTCGCAGCCTCTGGCGCCCGCTACTTCAGAGCCACAGGCCGCTTCCGACTCCCACGTGGAGCCGACTGGGCCTCTGGATACTCAAGGTATTGGATCCTCGGAAATCAATCCCTCAGATGGGTCCGGAGCCGCTGAGCAGGCATCAGCTTCTGAGGGTGTTTTCAGACCTAACTCTAAACTTAAAAGAATGTTCAGAGCCATGAATATTGATATGCTTATATAGTGCATTATTTTCACAACACTGTCTAATTTCAGAAATCAGACGGTGTTGTGAAAATAATGCACTATATAAGCATATCAATATTCATGTTTTCAGACCTACACAGCTATACATTAAGCCATCTCTCAAAGACTAAAGCATCATTAAAAACAAAGAAACAAGTACAGCATTCTCCTGCTCAGACCACCATGCCTAAGAAACAAATGCTCAAAATGGCCGAATACCTAATTACTTTGATCAGGGGTACCCATCCCTCTCCTGATAAGAGGCCTAGGCAAGAGACAGAGTATGATTCTTCTGATCAGGTTTCCATTTCTTCTGATTCCTCTTCTGAACAAGATTACTCCATGCTCCCCTATGAGGATTCTGATGCTGAAGAATCCATTCCTTCAGCCTCTCCTGAGGATTATTCTTTTGGGGAAACCTTACACACCATGAGAGAACATTTCCACTGGGAGAACCAAGATTATTCTGAATCTAAGAAAAGGCTCAGAGATTTTCTGCTTCTTCCCCAGCACAGACCCCTAGCTATTCCACCTGTGCTAGACATTGTGGACGATGTATTCACAGAGTCCAGACTGTCCCCTGACTCTCTCCCCCCTGCACCTGCTAAGCCAGACAGATACTGCAGAGTTCCTGATTCTCATACACTCCTGTATAGAAACCCCACTGCTGACCCAGAAACTATATCTCAAGGCCCCAAGGGGGTTAAAGCTTCCACTGCAAAAAACCCTGTCCCCTCTGATAGGGATTCAAGGGTTCTAGGCAGATGGGGGAAGAATGTCTATACTTCTGCTACCCTGGCTATATGGGCCTTAAATTGTCAGTTTCATATGCTTAAATATCAGCAATATTTAATGTCGCAGCTTAAACAGAAAATGTTGACAAATACTGAATGTTCAGAAAACAAAGAATTACGGGATTTATTGCATGCAGCTGAACAAGTGGGAAAGCACACTTTGCAATGTGGTTATGATTCACTGGAGGCCTCCTGCAGGGCTGCTGTTTCAGGTTCTGTTATTAGAAGGCATGCTTGGCTAAAGGAACAAAATCTGCCTGATCATGTTAAAGCAAAATTATTAGATGCACCATTACAGCATGATACTTTGTTTGGTACTAAAGCAGAAGTAGTATTGAAAAAAATGGAGGATAAAGCAAAATCCATGCAGGCAGTCAAGGATTTCTTACAGGTACAACCACCCAGATTGAGCAGAAACTGGCCTTCAAAAAATTGGTCCTTTCCAGTGTCAGACAGACCACAAAGAGGCAGATACAGACATCCCAGAAGCAGAGATCAGCCCCAAGGTTCATACAGACCTAAACAATGGGGTGCTACTACCTCCAAGAGCGGAGAAGACAAATCACAACCTTACAGGAAACAGCCCCAATGACTTTCCTCTACCAAATCCAAGCACTTCTCTATTGGCAGCCCGCTTAGGGGGAAAACTAGTACTTTTTTCTTCAAATTGGCAAAGGATTACCCAAGACAAATGGGTACTGAACATAGTGTCCCAAGGCTACAGGTTCCATTTCCACATTCTACCAAGGTCAAAAGGTATGCCAGACCTGCCACACAATCAATGGGCAGAGGCACAAAAACAAATTATAGCCCTCATGGACATGAGGGCCATTCAGCAAGTACCGCAACAAGAACAGAGGCAAGGATTTTACTCCAGACTCTTTCTAGTACCCAGAAAGGACAAAACCTGGAGATCAATACTGGACCTGTCTATACTAAACACATTTCTGGAAGTCCCAAAATTCAAGATGTTGACTCTACAGCAGCTACTGCCCATGCTGGGCAACAAGGATTGGCTCGTAACCTTGGATCTAAAAGAAGCATACCTGCGTGTCCCAATCAGACAATCTTGCAGAAGATATCTCAGATTCATAGCTGGCTCAATGCATTGCCAATTCTCTGCACTGCCCTTTGGCTTATCTACTGCGCCCAGGGTCTTCACAAAATGCCTGGCACCAGTAATTGCGTTTTGCAGACAAAGAGGAATTCAAATATATCCCTACTTGGATGACTTCCTAATTCAAGCAGAGAACAAACACATTCTTCTAAAGCATCTGGCATTTGTAAAGAGATTATTAATTGGCCTAGGGTACACAGTAAATGAAAAGAAATCAGATCTAGTGCCCTCAAGAGATAATATTCCTGGGTGCAAGCTTAAACACAACTACCCCAGATGGCTTATCTCACGCCAGACAAACAAAAGCATCTGACTACTTACTTCAAGACATTGACAACAAAAACCCACATATCTGCAAGGAAAATCCTGCAGGCCTTGGGTTTCATGGCATCCTGCATCCTACTAATTCCATATGCCAAACTGCATATGAGGAAACTACAGTGATATCTAAAAAGTGTTTGGACTCAACATTGCCACAGCCTGGAGACAGTAATTGCACTCTTTCCCTGCCTGCAACAGGAGTTTTGATGGTGGGCAAAAGCCTGTCACCACAACAAGGGTCTGCCATTCAGGTTACTCACAGCCAGACAGACACTGACAACGGATGCATCCGACTATGCCTGGGGGGCACATATGGCAGGAAAATGCATTCAGGGCACATGGCCTGCAAACCAAATGCATCTTCACATCAATCAAAAAGAGATGCTAGCTGTTCAAAATGCCCTGACAGCTTCCAAGGACCTGCTTCATCCAGGACAACTACTGATAAAGACAGACAACACTACGGTCATGTGGTACATAAACAAGCAGGGAGGTACACATTCCTACACCTTTGCAGACGAGCAATGACCTTATGGGGCACGGCTTTGGCTTTTCAAGTTCACCTGCAAGCACAATTCCTGCCAGGAAAAACAAATACTCTGGCAGACGAACTAATCAGAAACCTCATGGATCCCCACAAATGGAAGCTGGATCCACAAGTCTTCAACATGATAACAAGCAAATGGGGACACCCAGACATAGATCTATTTGCCTACCCTCATAACTGCCAATTGCAAAAATATTGCACAAGGATATATCACAAACAAGCATGGAAAGTGGACGCCCTATCCTTCAGCTGGAAAAATCTAACAGTATATGCTTTCCCCCCTTTGCCTCTTCTTCCCAGGGTACTCCTAAAGGTCAGACAAGAGAAGCCAAACATGATACTAATTGCACCAGACAAGCCACGCCAGCACTGGTACCCAGTTCTGAAGAGCTTGTCTCAAGGTCCAGCATGGATTGCCTCAAATCTCTCAATTGCTGACCCAACAAAACAGTCAGATCCTGCACAGCCAACTCAGGACCTTAAATCTGGCAGCATGGCGGATAAAGTAACCATTCAGAACACTCCACTTACAAAAACTGTTATGGACGTTATCTTGGAGGCCAGAAGGCCCAGTACCAGAAAATCTTATGCAGAAAAATGGAAGAGATTCTCTGCTTGGAACCGGGAACAAGGCATAGACAAGAGTGTGCCAAATATCCCTCAGATTTTACAATACCTAACTGAGGTGCTAAACAAAGGCCTTTCCTTCTCATCTATTAAGATTCATGCCTCTGCCATTTCAGCCCATTACAATACGGAACCGCCTATCTTTTCTCATCCTTTACTAAAGCAGTACCTCAGAGGAGCCAAAAACATTAGGCCTCCTAGGAGAGCACCAATTCCGGCCTGGGACCTCAGTTATGTTTTGGAAAAACTCACACTGCCTCCCTTCGAGCCAGCATCAACAGAAAATATAAAATTCTTATCCTGGAAAACAGCTCTGCTCCTGGCAATAACCTCTGCAAGACACGAGTCTCAGAGCTACAAGCACTCATGGCTGTGGAACCTTTCATCATTTTCCATCCAGACAGGGTTTCCCTGAGGACAAACCCTACATTTATGCCTAAGGTGGTGTCCAGTGTGGTCCTTAACCAAACCATTCACTTGCCAACTTTTTATCCTAACCCACAGAACAAGGATGAGAAAATTCTGCATTCTTTGGACATACACAGGCAGCTGAGATTCTACTTGGACAGAACTAAAGTTTTCAGAAAAACTGAGCAACTTCTGGTGTCATATGCTGCAAGTTTACATGGAAAGGCTATCTCAAAACAGACTATTTCTAAATGGATAGGCCATTGCATCCATTTCTGCTATTTACAATATGGCAAATCAGTGCCTAAGGACATTAGGCCTCATTCCACAAGAGCAGCAGCCACTTCAGCAGCCTTCCTCAGAGGAGTACCAACCAAAGATATCTTAGAGGCTGCAACTTGGAGTTCAGTGCACACTTTCACAAAGCACTACCATTTACCTCTCTATTCTAAGTCCAGGGCAGGCTTTGCCACTGCAGTTCTGCAGGGCCTCATAGCCTCTCCAAATCCTATTTAGACCAGCCACCCTACCTCAGCTTTGGGATTCAACCCAACAGTAATGACTGCAACAGTGAAACACGATGAACATAGTACAGTTGTGTACCTACCATAAATGTAGATGTTCGAGTGTATTCACTGTTGCAGTCCAGGTTACCCACCCACCACCCCCCCTTTCCTTTGTGGAACGTATCTAATCTTCTCTATCCTATACTACCTTTTTGGTGTATTTGCTTGTAGATGAAGGACATGTTATTTTTGTGCATGTATTTTTATTGGCATATTCTTTCAGCCTTCCAATTTAGGGGCACCTGACAACTGGGGCAAGAAAAACTGAGGAAAATGGCGTCGGCTGTTTCTTTTATACCCCTGGCGCACTGACGTCAGTGAAGAGGCGACAGCAACTGATGCTGGACCTAGACTTTGGAATCGGGCCGACTACAGGTAGCCTGCCAGCAGGATAACCCAACAGTAATGACTGCAACAGTGAATACACTTGAACATCTACATTTATGGTAGGTACACAACTGTACTTTCTGGAAATTCAAAAGCTGCTAAAAAAAAGTCATCGAAGAAAAGTCCCACCAGACCAGATGGGATCCGGATTTTACTCAGGGTTCTTTTTGGTGCCAAAAAGACAGGGGACTTGAAACCAAACTTAGATCTCCACCTTCTGAACAAGTTTGTTCAGCAAATGAAATTCTGGATGGTCAAGGTTCAGGCTATCCTACCCTTCTTAGAGGAAGATGATTGGATGTGCTCCATAGACCTTTAGGACGTGTATTACCACATAAAAATAGACGAGCGCTCCAGAAGGTTTCTCCACTTTCGGCTAGGAGCCAGTCACTTTCAGTTCAGAGTTCTAACGTTAAGTCTCATCACAGCCCCCAGGGTGTTCAGGTGTATGGCAGCAGTAATAGCTCACTTGAGGCTGCATGGATTCTGAGTGTTTCCATATTAAGACGACTGGCTCATCACCACTCCTACCAAGCATCTACTATGTTAAGCAACAGACTTTATTGTACATCTCTTTGCAATTCTAGGTACTACAGTGAATCAAAGAAAATCCTAGCTAAGTCCCACTCAAGATTTAGAGTTTATAGGAGCCCGCCTGAATACCACCACCTGTACAGCTTCCCTTCCTCTACATAGGTTGCAGAAGATAAGATCCTAAGTGCAAAATATTATTTTCAATGACATGGTACCTGTGCTATTAGTTCTGCAAGCTCTAGGGTCCATGGCAGCAGCCTTCACCTTAGTCCACAACGAGATTTCACATGAGACTTTTGCAGTGGCTTTTGGCATCCCAGTGGTTCATCCTGACTCATCCTTTGACGCATCTCATTTTAATCACCAGTCATTGCAAGAAGGACTTATCCTCATGGATGGAGGACTTATCCTGGTGGATGGAATCCAAGGAAATTCTCGTAGTCCGACCCTTTGTTTCACCCCAGCCCAAAGCCATAGTGACCACGGATGTCTGTCAGATGGGGTGGCAGGGCATTGTCTTGGCAGAACAGTCCAAGACACTTGGTCCCTGATAGAGGCCAATTTGCATATCATCTTCTTTTGACTGCTGCCGTTAGGTGTCGCCACAGCAGATCATCTGTTTCCATTTCTTCCTGTCTTCTGCATCTTGTTCTGTCACACCAACCATATCAATGTTCTGGAATTGAGGGCAGTGCTTTTAGCTTTGCAAGCTTTCTAAGTTGCCTGCATCTATATCATATTATTGCACAATGAAAAGAGCAAACGCACTTTCATCGAACCAATAATATCGCAACAACAAAAAAAGCGAACACACAGAACAGCATTTTTTTTCCCAGGGAAAAATTTGCTGCTCCGCAAAAAAAAAAAAAAATTAAACACAAAATAAAGTGGGGGGCTTCGACCCCCCCCCCCAATGTGGGGGGCTGTGCTGCCCACACCCACACACCCCTACTTAAGTATACCAACTCCAAGATCGCACCATAATGGAGGAAATGGCAAAGATGTTCATCGTGTTACCCTGCTGCAGTCATCACACTTGGGTTATCCTGCCATCAGGCAGTCCCACAGTCAGCCTGAATTCCAAAGTCTTGGTCCGGCGTCGGTTGCTGTCACTTCTTCCCTAACGTCAGTGCGCCAGGGGTATATAAGAGGCATCCCATGCCATTTTCTTCAGTCTTTTTTGCCGCGCGGTGCCCAAAGCAGAAGCAGTTCGCAAGTGCCGGTAGGCCGACACCTGAGATTTTCGAATCGAGTTTCAGTCCGAAGTCTTCAAAGCTAAGTACCCCATTGGGGAACCTTTTCTTGCCTCAGTCTGATGTCAGAAAAAGTTAACAATTGCATTTCCTGTCTGAAGCAAATACCTCATAAGGACTTTCATTCTTATTGTATACCTTGCCTAGGCCCAGACCATGACATCACTGGTTGTCGGTTTTGTGCTAGGTTCAATAAGCGAACTATAAAGCGACGCTTTGATTTCGCACGACACTACTTCGGTAGGAAATTTAATTACACTATGCCGTCGGAGCAACCGACTACCGGCATGCATAAGAAACACAAAGATAAAGACAGGCTGCCTAGATCCAAGCCAGACTCCGAGGCCTCGGCTGGGCCGGTCGCCGGTCCTCCGGTTTTCAGTGAGGCACCTACGCAGCCCCTGGCTACCGCAGAATCGGAACCCCAGACCTCTTCGGATTCTCTAGCAGAGAGTTCTAGGTCGATGCAGCCATTTTCTTTAGGCCCTACCGACGACATTGCAGAAGGAGAAGCCGGTGCTGTAGAAACACCTTCGGTTTCAGAAGGTGTCTTCAGACCGACTACTCTCACCATAAAATCTTATGCTAAGCGTAAGACTCCTCTAAAACCAAAAAAGACTGCACTTCAGTCTCCAGTTCAAGGCCCCACGCCTAAGAAACAGATGCTTAAAATGGCTGAAGATTTGATTTCTGTAATCAGGGGTTCCCAACCCCCCCCCCCCGACAAAAGGCCTAGACAAGAGGAGGAGTATGCCTCCTCTGATCACGTGTCTATTTCCTCAGGCTCCTCTGAGGAACAGGATTACTCCTTTCCCCCTTATGAAGATTCTGATGCTGAAGATTCCATTCCGTCAGTTTCTCCCCCTGAAGACTGTTCCTTTGGGGAAACCTTACATACCATGAGGGAACATTTCCACTGGGAAGGTCAGGACTACTCCGACTCAAAGAAAAGGCTCTGAGAGTTTCATTTACTCCCCCAGCACAGACCACTTGCTATCCCCCCCAGTTTTAGACATTGTGGATGATGTTTATTTAGAATCTAGTCTAAATGCAGATTCTCTGCCTCCTGCTCCAGCCAAACCAGATAGATACTATAGAGTGCCTGACTCACACAAATTCCTTTTCAAAAGCCCTGTTGCTGATCCAGAGACAATCTCCCAGGGTCCCAAAGGGGCTAAGGCTTCTATGGCCAAAAATCCTGTACCCTCTGAAAGGGACTCCAGAGCACTAGATAGGTGGGGGATGAAGGTTTACACCTCAGCTACTCTGGCTATGAGAGCACTAAATTGTCAATTTCACATGCTTACATACCAGCAATTCCTAACGTCTCAAATAAAACAAAATATGAGCACGCACCCTCAACAGTCTGAATTCAAGGAAATGCAGGATCTGTTGCATGCAGCTGAACAGGTGGGCAAACATACTTTACAATGTGGATTTGATTCCTTGGAAGCTTCCTGTAGAGCAGCTGTTACTGGGTCTGTTATACGTAGGCATGCTTGGTTAAAGGAACAAACTCTGCCTGATCATGTTAAAGCAAAGTTACTAGATGCACCCTTACAGCAGGATGTCTTATTTGGGGTTAAAGCAGAAGAGGTTTTAAAGAAAATGGAGGATAAAGAAAAATCTATGCAGACAGTCAAAGATTTCTTACAGGTACAGCCCCCACGCTTCAGCAGAAATTGGCCAACAAAAAATTGGTCCTTTCCAGCTTCTGACAGACCACAGAGGGGTAAATACAGGCGCCCAAGGGGCAGAGGACAAGTACAAATCCCTTACAAACCTCGCCAATGGGGCACTGCAACACAGAAGGGAGGAGAAGACAGGTCCCAAACTACTAAAAGGCAAACACAATGACTTAAACCTCAAACTGCCAAGCAAAACTCTCTCTTGGCAGCTCCCTTGGGAGGAAAATTAGCACCTTTTGCAGACAACTGGTGCATCGTCACAAAGGGCAAATGGGTCCTAGACATTATCTCACAAGGATATAGATTCCATTTCCACACCTTGCCAAGGATAAATGGCATGCCAAACCTGCCACACAATCAATGGGCAGAGGCACAAAAACAAATTACAGCTCTCATGGACATGAGAACCATTCAGCTGGTACCTACACAGGAGCAAGGCCAAGGATTTTACTCGAGGCTCTTTCTAGTCCCCAGAAAGGACAATGCTTGGAGACCCATTCTGGACCTTTCAATTCTAAACACCTTCTTGCAAGTACCCAAATTCAAGATGCTAACACTACAGCAGCTTCTTCCCATGTTGGGCAAGAAAGCTTGACTAGTAACGTTGGACCTCAAGGAGGCATACCTGCATGCCCCTATCAGACAAAATTGCAGAAGATACCTCCGCTTCATTGCAGGTTCAACCCACTACCAATTCTCTGCACTGCCCTTTGGCTTATCTACTGCATCCAGGGTCTTCACAAAATGCCTGGCACCAGTAATTGCATACTGCAGACAAAGAGGAATTCAAATATATCCATACCTGGACGACTGCCTCATCCAAGCAGAAAGCAAGGACACTCTGTTGCATCATCTGGCTTTTGTAAAACACCCTCTGAGTTGCCTAGGGTACACAGTAAACAAAAAGAAATCAAAACTAGTGTCCTCACAAAATATGACATTCCTGGGTGACAGCTTGAATACAACAGCCCAGATGGGCTTACCTGACGCCAGACAAACAACTACAGCTGACTCAATACTTCAAAACAATGGCAACAAAGACCTAACTCCCTGCAAGAAAAATTCTGCAGGCCTTGGGCTTCATGGCATCTTGCATACTACTAATACCATTTGCAAAACTGCATATGAGGAAATTACAATGGTACCTAAAAAGCGTATGGAATCAACACAGCCTCATCTTGGAAACAATGATACCTCTCATTCCCTGCCTTCAACAGGAGTTTCTATGGTGGTCACAGGCATGTCATCTCAACAAGGGTCAGCCTTTCACCTTACCCTCAGCCAGGCAAAGTATGACAACAGATGCATCGGACTATGCCTTGGGGGCACACATGGCAGGAAGGTACGTTCAAGGCATATGGACTACAGATCAAAGAAACCTGCACATCAATCAAAAAGAAATGCTAGCTGTACAGAATGCCCTGACAGCCTTCAAGGACCTCTTGCATCCAGGACAGCTTATAATAAGGACAAACAACACCACAGTAATGTGGTACATAAGCAAACAAGGGGGTACACACTCCTACCCTCTATGCAGGCAAGCAATGACCTCGTGGAACACAGCACTGGCTTACCAAGTACAATTACAAGCTCAATTCCTGCCAGGAAAAAAAGAACACATTGGCAGACAACCTAAGCAGAAACATCATGGATCCCCACGAGTGGAAACTGGATCCACAAGTATTTGCAATGATAACTCAAAAATGGGGACACCCAGACATAGACCTGTTTGCCAGCCCCCAAAACTATCAGCTAACAAAATTTTGCACAAGGACATTTCACCATCAAGCTTGGAAAGTAGACGCACTCTCATTCAGTTGGAAAATACTGTCAGTATATGCCTTCCCTCCATTGCCCCTTCTCACAAAGGTGTTGCTGAAAGTCAGGATGGAGAGACCACGAATGATACTCATTGCCCCAGACTGGCCACGCCAGCACTGGTGCCCACTATTAAGGAATATGGCCCAGGGCCCACCATGGATTTTACCACAAATTTCTCATCTGCTCACACAGCAAGACAGTCAGATTCTACACAGCCAGCTCAAAACCTTAAATTTGGCTGCATGGCAAATCTTCTAAGCAACCAGCCAGCTCCTCTTTCACAAGCTGTTATGGATGTTATTCTGGAGGCCAGGAGGCCCAGCACCAGGAAAGCCTACTCAGACAAATGGAAAAGGTTTTGCGTCTGGTACCAAGCTAAAGGCCAAAATACCCTTCTGCCGGACATACCTCAGATTCTACAATATTTAACTGAGATGTTACACAAAGGACTTTCTTTTTCATCTATTAAAATCCACGCCTCAGCTATTTCAGCTCACTACAACACGGATCCTCCCTTATTTTCACATCCACTTCTAAGGCAGTTTCTCAGAGGGGCCAAAAACATTAGGCCTCCCAGGAGAGCACCAACACCAACTTGGGACCTCAGTTTTGTTCTAGAAAAACTTGCGCTACCTCCTTTTGAGCCACCTTTCTCAGCTGACTTAAAGGTTTGTATCATGGAAGACTGCCCTGCTGCTAGCAATTACTTCAGCCAGCAGTGTCTCAGAGCTTCAGGCTCTTATGGCGGTAGAGCCTTTCCTCATTTTTCATCAAGACAGAGTTTCTCTATGAACTTAACCCCTCCTTTATGCCTAAGGTGGTATCCAGTGTGGCTCTAAATCAAACCATCCATTTACCCACATTCTTTCCAAATCCACAGAACAAAGGAGAAAGACTCCTGCATTCCTTGGACATTCACAGGCAGCTACGTTACTACTTGGATAAAACTAAGGTTTTCAGAAAATCTGACCAGCTTTTTGTATCCTATACTACAGCATCACAAGGAAAGGCTATCTCAAAACAGACCATTTCCAAATGGATAGGACATTGCATACGTTTTTGCTACACCCACCATGGAAAACCAGTTCCTGCTAGCATTAAGCCCCACTCCACCAGGGCAGCAGCTACATCTACAGCCTTCCTCAGGGGGGTGCCTACCAAGGATATTCTGGAAGCTGCAACTTGGAGTTCACTACACACCTTCACCAAACACTATCACTTACCACTTTACTCTAAGACTAGAGCTGGCTTCGCCACTGCAGTTTTGCAGGGCTTTCTAGCCTCCTCTAACCCTGTTTGACTCCCCTTTCTATCCTTAGCTTTGGGATTCTATCCAAGTGTGATGACTGCAGCAGGGTAACACGATGAACATAGTACAGTTTTGTACCTACCATAAATGTAGATGTTCGAGTGTATACCCTGCTGCAGTCCAGGTTACCCTCCCTCCATCCCCTCTGAACTAGCTGAACTTATCTCTACCACTCTATTCTATTTTCCATCACCGGGGCCAGCCTTGCTGTGACCTGTTTGCATTCCCCCTGAAAAACAAGTGCACCATCTATTTTGCCCAAATTCCCCCTCAGGGGGAGTCCTTGAGAGATGCTCTCCTTCACGATTGGCCCTCGGGTCTACTCTGTTTTTCCCCCCTTTCCACTGAGCCCTCTCTTCCTGAAGAAAGCCATCAGGTTGAAGAGCACAGTGATCCGCATTGCTCCCTTCTGGCCTTGACAAGTTTAGTTCCCCTGTGGCCTCACCTAATTCACCATCCATGGGACCCAGATCTGGATCTCCTGTCCCATTCACAGGGACTGGTGCACCCCAATCTACAGAACCTCAAGCTTACAGCTTGGTTCCTCCAATTTCATTATTCGCCAGGCAGAGTAACCTATCATCTCCAGTCCAAAAAAGTGTTGTTGGCTTCCCATAAACTTCCACCAGGAACCTTTACACAGTAAGTGGAAAAGATTTTCTCTTTGGACACACAATAACGGTCTTAATCCCTTCTGTGCATCAGTTGGAAAGGTATTAGAATTTTTAGCCATGCTTTTTGAACAAGGAGCTTCTGCTTCCACTATTGAAGTCCAACTAGCTGCAATCTCTAATTTCCACAGTGGCTTTGAAGACCACTCGTTAGTTTTGCATAGGCTTTGTGAAGTTTTTATGAAAGGAACGCTGCAGTTAAAATCACCTTATAAAGATTCTCTGGCTCCTTCGGATCTTAATGGGGTTTTGCAGTCTTTGGTCCTTTCCTCCTTTGAGCTGGCGGCTACTTGTGACTTGAAGTTTCTTTCATGGAAAAACATTTTTCTGTTAGCCATTACCTCTGCAAGAAGAATTTCTGAGATTCAAGCATTATCTTCAAAACCTCCATATTTAGCTTTTCATAAGGATAGGGTTTCACTAAGAACTAAGCCATCCTTTCTTCCTAAGGTAGTTTTAGAAATTAACATTAATCAATTAATTGATTTACCTGTCTTCCTCCCAAATTTTTCTAACAAGGGTGAATATTGTTTACATTTGCTATATGTACATAGACAATTGCATTTCTGTCTCAGCAGAACTAAGGAATTTATAAAATCAGACCAGCTATTTGTCTCTTTTTCAGGTCCATCTCTGTGCAAGCCTGTTTCAAAAGTCACTTTATCAAGGTGGTTAAGAGAATGTATTACCTTCATCTACAATAAAAAATCTACAATTACCAGCACCAATGAGGGTGCATTCTACTAGGATAATAGCCACGTCTACTGTTTTCTATACATAGGCTGCATGGATAAAATATGCACAGCAGCAACCTGGGCTACTCCTCATAACTTTATCACTCATAACAAATTGGATCTGGTCTCCAGGGGACAAGAGTCCTTTGGCTCTATGGTGCTCAAGAATATCCTTCCATAAGAGATCTAGGGTAGATGGGGACTCTGTCCCAAATGTCAAGGATAAATGAAGATTGACATAATCAGATAAAGAAGTTATGTTCCTGCCATAATGTTCCATCTGTGTTGTCGATCTTCATTTGTCCTACCCTCCTTCAGAATCCTTGGAGGATTGGACTCTTATCCTGATTATCTATTATTTCATGTATGACCTTGGACATAGCCTCTTCAATTCCTGTCTTCCTGTATAGCTCCAAACTCAGTCTGAGGTAATCTGGAGAGGGGTATTCTGGGTAGAGACTTAGCTCAAGATTTTTTGGTTCTGGCGAGCTCTTATAAAGGCCGAGCCGGTTCCGAAAGTTGGAATAGAGTCCCCAAATGTCAAGGATAAATGAAGATCGACAAAACAGATGGAACATTATGTTAAGGACATAACTTCTTTTTTCTATTCATGGATATCCAAAATTTGACACATTTCCTGAAGAAGCTAGATAAACAAGACTATGTCCAACAATATGTTTTATACCACAGTCATTTTTTAAACAATTTGCAGCTGATCAAGCACCAATTTTAGTGCAGTCTGTTGTAATTCATATTAACTTTTCTCAGGAGCATCACTTGTATTCCACAGTGCTTATCATCCCCAACTCCAAGCTGTTATAACTTTGCTTACGTCTTGTAACTCGGACATCACAGTACTGCTTCATATATCCATTGCAAGCAGTATATCAGACAGATCTACAAATGCTCACTGATTAACACTATTCCAAAGAGTATGAGTGAACCACTGAGCTCTCAGCCCATCTTCAAAAAATAAAAAACTCAGCAATGCCTACTATAAACCTTTGCAAATGAGGTAAGAAAGTGGCATTGCACAGTAACTGCAACTTTGTATTAAAATCAGTGAACACTGAGTACTCATTTTAGTGCATTTAGCAAGGCAAGATGTCATCTGTATTTATGGAAAGAAGTACCAGTGAATGTTTATCCTACTCTGAGTTGCTTAATTCAAAAATTCTCACTGACCCCCTGTGGAGGGTTAAGCTTAAAATAGGATGAGGACCTTCTCGGGGCAGTGGGATGGTGGAGGTCTTGTGGACGGAGTCCAGTGACAACTCACTCCAGCTGGCCCCTCCACATTGATGTACCTGTGGAAGCAAGGTTAATTTAGTCTAGTTTTTTATTTTGCTTTATTTAATTTATATAAAGAGAGAGAGAGAGCAAGTAGTTTCCCAAGAGTATGGGACCAGCTGTCCAGCTATGCTAGTTGTTCGTTCGGTGGTCTTCGCTGGTGGAAAGGTCTATTTCTGAAGCCGTGTTTGAAGCAACTTTTTGTTTCAACTGGAGTTTCTCATCTGTTGCAGGCATTTTCTTTTTTTGGCATCAGAAACATTCTTGAATGAAAACCTCTTTCCCACTAGGACAAATTAACTATTTCTGCTACCCCCCTCCCAATAAAGTATGCATTGTAGGACAGGATGGAACAGAGGGGGTTTGGTCTGGGGATGTGGAATAATTTCCTGTAAAGGAGGGATCTCTTTCCACTGAGTCAGTCTCCGAACCCATTTGTCTGAAACAACCAGTTGTCAAAGAGATAGAAATGGAGAATCTGTTTTTCTGGAAGGTATAAGAGACTGCAAGGGTGGGAGGTGGGGCAAGGCCCCTCACATACTCATTCTGGCCTTTTTGACTGTCCTTTGTTGTGGGGGGTGGGGGTCCTGCTTTCTTTTAGGGAACCTCCCCACCATTATTTTTTAATGTCTGCTTACCAGCATATTGCTGAAACTGTTTTTTTTTTTTTTTTTTTGTTGATGTAGTTGTTCAAGGGAGCAAAATAACCTTTGAAAAATTTAGAGGGATGGATAAAAAAATCTGAGAGATTCCCTGTGTGGTGGCTTCTCTTTACCCCGAGCCAGTAATCAAGGAGCCTTAATCCTCACCATTGACACTGGTGAGAAATGGTCTCTCAAAACAGGAATGGATTTACACAGTATTTCAAATGCAGCTCTCTGTATCAACCACAGTTTCCCCCAAGAGCACACAGGGAACACACCACAGATGTGGGACTGGATTCTCTCTCCAGATCCTTGGAGCACTATGTCCCAGTTGCAAGTAACTGACACACACCCATGCCTGTGTATTTGGTTTTCACACACACTTTTGGGAAAGGCTGGTACAGATGTACTAGCTGTTACCCCTTCGGCCCAGACTATCAGGTAACCTGGCTGCCACCAGTCAAACAATTCCAGGCTCATACAAGGGTATCCAGTTATACTGAGTAAAATCAATAGTAACATAAATGGCAGAGTGTAATCAAAGCAGCCAGTCTTTTTGGAGTGCAAGGTGTCAGTAAAATGAGCACAAATACTCTCAGGATTTTCAAAGTATTCTCTAAAAGACCAGCCACAATGAAAGGTATAAGAATATTTAATAATAAAATAAAAAACATGACAATAGTAAATATCTAAGTACAATAAACATCAGAGTTTCAGTTACAGGATAAATAAAAACACAGTTGGAAAGATTCAGATAGATGCAGAAAAACACTACTGAACTGATCTCACTGTATTTCCTGAATGTCTAAAGATATACCTGTTCCCTAGCTAACTTAATATAGCAAGATAAGATTGGATGCTGAGATGTTTAGTTCCGCAAGGAAACTCAACTAATTGTGTTAACTGTCAAAAAGATTTTTATATCAAGTTCCACAGAAAACAAAACAAGCTGCAGTTTGAGTTCCATTCTGTCAGTGCTGGTTATAGAATGACATCACATTTGATTACCTGACTCTGGTACAGTACACATTCAGAGCTTTGCTAAGATCAATTGCAGTATTTGAAAAGTATAGAACAATTTCAAAAAACTCTACTCTTCCCTTTCAGAATTCTTTGTTTAAACATAAACATTTAATCAGTGATAACACTGTTCGTACTTTTTTAAACATGAGCATCTACACGTCCGTGTGATAGTCAAATGACCCAAAATTGTTTACAAAACTCAACTAATTACATATGTTGGCATACGTTGCACATCCACTGCCTTATTCTCCCTGGCGTAGGTGGCAATACCTCACATTGTCACATCCTGTATATCAGCTTAACCTTCTCATCACATTTTTGATAAACTTGGCAGCAATGGGACCCAAATCTCTATCCAAAGCTCATTTTACAGCCTCTAAGAGGTTCTGAAAATGAAGCCAGACAAACCTCCTCAGCACAGTATCAGTGGCAGCCTCACAGGTTATAGAGTCTACAGTCATAAACGCACTTTAAATGACTAGTGACCTGAATAATAAAATAACATTAAAAAAACACACAAAGCAGATTTTTCCTCACAGGGAGGAACTGCAGATAAAACATTCCTCATATTTTTACAGTCACAATAAACTTTAACATATGAGCCTAACAACTCAGAATTCTAAAAATTAAAGTTGCAGAAGCAAACACTTTTTCCCCAGATGTAAACATTGTTTTACCGTCCTTGTGAGAAGGGAAGGATTAGAGTTAAAATGTTTGGCAACAGCTGGATTAACTAAAGCTATAGCTGTTGGGTCATATTTGGGAAGAGTGTATAAAAATTTAAAAGATTGAGTATCTTTATTCATTTCTATTTTCCTTTTTTAGTGGCAGCATGCTGTTTCAGGAAAATTTCAGGCAGTGACACGCTTCCTGAAGCACTGATAAAACTAGGAAAAACTGATAAAGGTTCTGTAAATACCATCTGTAACAGCAGCTGGGGGACAGAAACCTTTTTCTGGGGGACTGAAAAACCTCGGTGTTCTCCCACTCAATACACTTGCACATTCTGGAAATTGTCTCGGCGAAAGAGAGTCATTGATAGGGAGATTCAGGTAACATGCTCTCCACTGAGTCTGAATCAGAATTCTCTGGGGAAAAATGTTTCTGTTCCATCACAATCCTCTCTGGATTTAATTTGTTGAATCTTTTCAGGGAAAGAAAAATCACTTTTTCTTTTACCAGAAATTACCTAATAAGAAAGGTCAACAGCCTGTACGAGACCCTGAGCTGGACTTAATAAACTACTCCTGTCCATTGAAACTGGAGCAGGAGAAGCTGTAAGTTTATTTTTGACAGGAAAATTATGGCAAACACATTTTTTAATGGCAGCAATAGCTTCCTCAGGGATGGGCACAACATTCTGGTTAAGCAGGGGCACTTTCCCTGCCCTTTCTTGCAATACCAAGAAAAGTAGATGTTCTTCATGTTTCACTGTTGTAGTCATCACATTTGGGTTATCCCTGCCAGGGCAGCCCAAATACCAGAGGCTTAGTATTACTGCGTCGGTTGCTGTCGCTTCAGGACTGACGTCAGGTCATCAGTAGTGTAAAGTAAGGCAGCCGACACTGTTACATCAGTCTTTCTTGCCGAGGAGCCCGAAGCAGAAGCAGTTGGCATGAGTGCCGCTCGGCCGTTACTCGATTTCCGTCTTCTAAATTGAAGCTGAAGTCTTCTAAAGCTTAGTACATCATTGGGGATCCTTTTTTCTTGCTCTAACCGATGTCAGAAAAAGTTAACAATTGTCTCACCTGTGGAAAGGAAGTACCGCACCAAGACTTTCATTCTTACTGGGTCACTTGCTTAGGCCCAAACCACAATGTCCCTCACTGTCGCTTTTGTGCTTTAACGCCAGAATTATACGTCGTCGGGCTCTTATTGTAGCTTGATATTTTCGCTTACAGTCCTCGAATTCCGATATGGCTTCGGTAAGCCATCCGACAGCAGATCTTCCGAAAAAAAAAACGTAAGGGTAAAGACAGAGTCAGACCACACAGGCCCAAACATACCGACGATGTTTCCATTAAGCTAGTCGTCAGTTCTCCGGTCTTCACTGAGGCGCTTTTGCAGCCGCTGATGCCCACTTCTGTGGATTTACAGGCCACTACCGAGGCCCTTTCAGAGTCCGGAATGCTGCAAAATTCTTCTTCGACTAGGGATCCTGCGGTTGTCTCACCCTTGGATGGGTCAGCAGCCACTGAGCAGGCACCGGCTTCCAAGGAAGTACTTTGCACTTCCGATTCTCATCACAAACTGACGACTTCATTAGTGTCTACCGTTCTTTAAAAAACTACCGAGTTTCTAAGGCCCAGGATACGAACCACACCCAAGAAACCGACAACCCAATCTCAGGCACCTGCTTCCTTGTCCCAGTCTCAAATGCTTACAGTGGCGGAAGACCTTATCATGCTGATCAGGGAAAGCCAAGCTACTCCTTCCAAAAGGAAAAAGATGCCTGTCCCCAATAGTTTTGTCTGAACAGGAGTCTGATGACTCTGCTGCATCTGAATATGAAGACATGCAACCCCTCTCTGCTTATGAGGATTCTGATGCAGAGGATTCCATTCCTTCAGCCTCTCCACCTGAGGACTTTTCCTTTGTGGAAACCCTCTATACCTTAAAGGAGCATTTCCAATGGGAATGTCAGGACTACCCTCAGTCTAAAAAGTGACTCTGAGAATTCCTGGATCTTCCACAGCATAGATCCCTGGCCATTTTCCCAGTCCTGGATGTTGTGGATGATGTTTTCCTGAAATCCATCTTGACTCCTGACACCCTCCCTTCTACACCCAGAAAACCTGACAGGTATCACAGAGTCCCTGACTCACACAAATTTATTTTCAAAAACCCTAATGTTGATCCTGAGGTAATTTCTCAAGGGCCTAAAGGAATTAAAGCAACCGCTGCTAAGAATCCCACCCCCTCAAATAGGGATTCCCGAGCACTAGACAGATGGGGTAAAAAAGTATACACCTGTGCTACTCTTGCTATCAGAGCACTAAATTGCCAGTTCCATATGCTAAAATTTCAGCAACATGCCATGAAACTCCTCAAACAAAAAGTGTCTTCCTTTCCTGCTTGTTCAGAATCTAAAGAGTTACAAGAGTTAATGCAGTCTGCAAGTCAAGTGACTAAACATACCTTACACTGTGGTTTTGATGCCCTAATAGCTTCTTGCAGGGCAGCAGTCACTGCTTCTGTCCTTAGAAGACATGCATGGCTTAAGGAACAGCCCTTGCCAGGCCATGTTAAATCTAAATTATTGAATGCACCCTTGCACAAAGACAACTTATTTGGCACTAAGGCAGAGGAGGTCTTAAAAAAAGATGGAAGAAAAAGCTAAATCTATGCAGACAGTTAAGGATTTCCTACAGGTCCAGCCATCAAAGTTCTGCAGGCATTGCCCCTCCAAGCACTGGTCCTTTCCTGCTCCCATCAGGATAGTTCAGCCGAGACACCAGGGAAGCAGACCACCCAGATAGCCTCCACCTGGAATGCAGAGATCAAAACAGTGGAATTCCTCCACTTCAGAACTGAGGAGTTTTAAGCCACGCCCTCATGGTAAGAACTCAAAATGACTCTTCTCCCCCACCCCCTCCCTCTGCCCACCTACACTTACACCTAGGGAGAAAACTCTCCTTTCACGCAAGCACCTGGCCCACCATTACCAACGACCGCTGGGTCCTCAACATACTGTCCCAGGGATACAAATTTTCTTTGCACACTCTTCCAACCCCAGAAGGGTTCCCCGATCTACCTCCAAACCAGTGGGCAGAGGCAAAAAAGCAAGTCCTTTCCCTGCTCTCTATGAGGGCAATAGAGCACGTTCCTGCAGAACAGATAGGCCAAGGTTTCTACTCCAAACTATTTCTGGCACCCAAAAAAGAGGGCACCTGGCACCCCATCCTTGACCTATCCATTCTAAACACCTTCTTGGTGATACCAAAATTCGAAATGCTCACCCTCCAGCAACTGCTACCCATGCTCTACAAGGATGCTTGGCTAGCCACCCTAGACCTAAAAGAGGCCTACCTCCACATCTCTATCAGGGAATCATGCAGGGAATATCTAGGTTTCAGGGCAGGATCCCTGCACTTTCAGTTCTCTGCCCTTCCCTTTGGCTTATCTACTGCTCACAGAGTTTTCACAAAATGTCTGGCTCCCGCCATTGCCTTTTGCACAAAAGAATATCCAAATTTATCCATACTTAGACGACTGCCTAATTCAGGCAGACAGGAAAAGCGGCTGTAGCGCCTGGCCTTTGTAAAGTCCCTGCTGACCTCCCTAGGATACACTATCAACGAAAAGAAATCCAAACTGGTTCCCACCCAAAGGATTATATTCCTGGGAGCAAGCCTGGACACAGCACTCCAGATGGCATTCCTTATACCAGGAAAAGCAAACTTACCTGTCAGCCTACTTCTCTCAAATAGCCACCAGACCCAGTTATCTGCAAGGAAAATCCTGCAGGCACTGGAGTTATTGGCATCTTGCATTCTACTCTTTCCATATGCCCGACTGCGTATGAGGAAACTTCAGTGGTACCTAAAAAGCCTTTGGTGTCAACACTCTCAAGACCTGGAAACTCTTATACCAGTGATACCTTGCCTAAGGAAAATTTTTCTTTGGTAGGCAGCAGCATGCTCCCACAACAAGGGACTACCTTTCTCACCACCCAGACCCTCACTAGAGACACATCAGACTATGCCTGGGGTGCACACCTGGACAGCATGTGCATACAGGGCCAATGGAGCTCACAGCAAATCCATCTGCACATCAACCAGAAAGAGATGTTAGCTGTCCAACATGCATTGATAGCTTTCAGGCCCCTACTCTCCCCAGGGGATCTCCTGATGTAAACAGACAATACCACTGTGATGTGGTATATCAACAAGCAGAGAGGGACTCACTCCTACTCTCTATGCAGGCTGACCATGACCCTTTAGCACACAGCCTCTGCCATGCAACTCCACCTGTTATCGCAATTCCTGCCAGGTACTCTAAACACTCTGGCAGACCAGGTAAGCAGAAATCTTCTGGACCCACACAAGTGGCAGATAGACAAAAGAACCTTCACCCTAATAACTCAGAAATGGGGCACCCCGAAGGTCGACCTCTTTGCCTGCCACCACCAACCATCAGTTCAGCAAGTTCTGCATCAGGGAACATCACTGCAAGGCTTGGAAAGTGGATGTCCTATCCTTCCCCTGGTTCAATCTATCAGTCTATGCATTTCCTCCACTACCTCTCATCACCAGGGTACTATTCAAAATAAGGGAGGAAAAACCAAGAACAATTCTTATTGCTCCAGACTGGCCTCACCAGCACTGGTACCCACTGCTGTGCAGTCTATCCCCTCTGCCACCATGGCATCTCACTCGGACCCCAACCCTTCTGACCCAGAGGGAAGGAGAATTCACGCATCCCCAATTACAGACCCTCAATTTGGCAGCCTGGCTTATTCCCTGACCACTGATCAATCTGCCAACCTCAGTAAATAGGTTCTAGATGTTATACGTGAGGCCAGACACCCTAGCACTAGAAAATCCAGTGCTGACAAATGGAAAAGGTTCTGCACCTGGATTCAGGCTAAGGGAGCCGATACAGCACAGCCCCTCCCTACCTCTCATCCTGGATTATCTAGCTGACCCTGCTACACAGTGGTCTCTCTTTTTCCTCTATTAAAATTCATGCCTCTGCTATCTCTGCTCATTTCCACACTGAGCAGCCCTTTTCCTCACACCCTCTAATCAAACAAATTCCTAAGAGGGGCTAGCAACTTGCGGCCACCCAGAAGAGCACCCACCCCGGCTTTGGACCTTAACTTTGTGTTGGAAAAGCTCACCCTGCCACCCTTTGAACCAGCATCTTCAGCAGATCTAAAAGTTCTCTCCTGGAAGACTGCTTTTCTTCTGGCCATCACTTCAGCCAGAAGAGTCTCCGAGCTACAAGCACTCATGGCTGTGGAGCCCTTCATCATCGTCCATGCTGACAGGGTTTCCCCCAGGACTAACCCATTCTTCTTGCCCAAAGTGGTGTCCAGTATGGCTGTCAGCCAATCCAGTCATTTGCCCACCTTTTTCCCTAACCCACAAAACAAGGGGGAAAGGTTCCTACACTCTCTAGATGTGCACAGACAGCTCAGATTCTATCTAGACAGGACTAAATAATTCAGAAAGTCTGATCAATTACTAGTTAGCTTTGCTGCAGGGGCAGAGGGCAAAGCCATCTCCAACCAAACAATTTCCAAATGGATAGCACACTGCATCCATTTCTGTTACAAGCAGCACAGAAAACCTCCCTCTAAGGGGGTGAGGACTCACTCCACCAGAGCAGCCTCCACCTCTGCAGCTTTCCTCAGAGGAGTCCCCAACAGGGACATCCTGGAGGCTGTCACCTGGACATCTCTTCACACTCCTGGACATCTCTTCACACTTTCACCAAGCATTACCACTGGCCTGTCTTCTCCAAATCCAGGGCAGTCTTTGCCACTGCAGTCTTACAGGGCATCCTAGCCAGCCCCCAGTCTTCTTGACTGCCTCCACCCTTTTCCTCAGCTTTAGGAATCAACCCAAATGTGATGACTGCAACAGTGAAACACGAAGAACATAGTACAGTTGTGTACACTTACTATAAATGTAGATGTTCAAGTGTATTCACTGTTGCAGTCCTGGTTTCCCTCCCGCCATCCCCCTCTTATTTCTCTCTCTGTCTCTCTCTCCTTACAAGGATCTTTTTGGTGTTTACTTTCTACTGGTGAGGTTCTTCCTCCATAACCTGGCTCCCACTTGGGGGCTTCTGACAGTTAGGGCAAGAAAAACTTATTTATACTACTGATGCCTGAAGTCAGTCCTGAAGCGACAGCAACTGACACAGAAGTACTAAGCCTCTGGTATTCTGGCCAGCCGAGGGCTTCCCTGGCATGGATAACCCAAATGTGATGACTGCAACAGTGAATACACTTGAACATCTACATTTATGGTAAGTGTACACAACAGTACTTTCTCCCTTGTCCACTAAGGGGAGGGCAGTAGCTGTAGAGGACATTGCTAACCCCAGTCCATAGTTGCTGTATTTGCCACACAGAGGTATCTAGGGGAAAGGGAGAGTGGTCTGAGGAGCCAGCTTGGCCACAGCAGAGTCTCTCACCTGCATCAAAGGTAAATTAACAGCCTGCTGTGGTGGCAAACACCTTTATTGAATTATCACTTAAGATATTGGCAAAGATACATTTAAGAAAACAAACTATGTGATGAACTTCTACTAGCTAAGAATTATGAGTGACCTTTGAGATTTAACAAAATATTTACTGACAATTACTCAGATAAGTGTGTTGCCCGAGCAGCACTGAACACTCCAAAATATTGTTTGTTTGTGTTCAGCACCACCACACCTCCCATGCACTGGTATATTATTATCGTGTGAAGTTTTTGCTTCACAATAAAGAAAGAGCTGGTTTCCCGGTAAGATGAATTTGCACAGGAATGCCTCCTGCTACAATAAAATAGCTAACTTTGCCACCAGTCTTCCTCATAGTACCCACCTTTGCCATAGCTTAAAGCAATTAAACTGGTTTGAACTGCACAGCTACCTAACATACCCAAACTAAGTACAGCACACAAACTCATTCATCATCCAGAAAAATGTCCTGCACCGCAAAACATATTACTGCTCTACTGTCCAGCAAGGGACCACTGTTCTAGTAACAAATTCTTATTACTTACAAATAAGTCAAATAATGTTGCAGGAGACTCACTCTACTCCCAATATGTTGCTAAGCTCTGGAATATTATCTCCCCACAAATAAAACTCTCTGACAAACTAAATAGTTTTAAACCACTGCTTAAACATCTTAACCAGTCCTGGTCCTGCACATGCTCTTCACCAGGTTAAGACTTTGTGCTCACGGTACAATACTCTCCAAATACTCTCCTTAAACAGAATACTCTCAACCTCTCACTAAAATGACAAAACAGTTTTATACATAACTGCTGCCAGTTCAATCCACTAAGTTGAATGTGGCCTTTCTCTTTAGTAACTTCCATCTCTGTAAAATCTTAGCGTGTACAAATGCAACTACTGCTTTGTGTATAAATGAAATTAGAAATGTAGTATAATGCAGTTAAATCAACTACCAATCATTAACGGACCGGAGTTCCGCTGTGGCGACCCCTAACCGGGAAAAGCCGGAAGAAGAAGAAGAAGCAAAAGTATAATGCAGTTTAAGCAATTGGAGCTTTTCTCCCATGGCTACCACTGAAAATGGGTACTACCCAGTCGATCTTTCCCAGTAAACAAAGACAAATAAAATAAGTAAATGAATTTGTTGAGTAATATTTCCTGAATTTTACATTGTCAGCTTTTCTTTTAACTAAAAAAGGAATATTGCAATAAAATGAATAATTATGTTCCCTGAATAGCTGTATATACATCTCAACCTTTTATCACAAGAAATCTGGTTAAAGCCTAAAATAATGGTGGGACAAAAGGCCAAAAGTAGGGACAGATTTTAAATATTGCTGTTCTAAACTTAAAAAGTTGCTAGAGTAACAGAATTTCTGTTAGCATGCATTTTCCGAAGGAAATGAAGTCTGAAACTCAAGTGCATGTCATTATTTAGGTATTTCAATCTTCAGTGACCTGCCAGAAAACCAGTTTTATGAGAACAGACCAAAAAATAATAGGCAAAAATGTGGACATTGTGCAAGAATCTGTACAGTTGAGAGGCATGTATGCTTTAATGCATGCTTTAAAGTTTAAAAAAAAAATGTTTTCTGAAGCAGCCTTCTGTATGTAGGAGTCTGATTCTGAACACTCTACACACTCATGCATACCCACACATACTTACACATACTCCCATACAGGCACTCGCTCATACGAACATATACACATGCACTCATGCACAATCATATATAGGTAATCTCACACTGACACATGCGCACTAGCACGTACTCATGCACATTCACATGTACACGTAGTTGCGTACAGTTATATACAGATACTCTTACTCTCACATGCATGCATGTGTGCACACTTGCATACACTCGCACATGCTTGCATATACACATGCACTTGCGCACACCCGCATAACCTCGTATACACACATGCACTCACATACAGTCACATACATGCACTTGCAAACACTGATGTACATGCAGTCACGGACACTTGCAGAGAACTGAACACACCCACGCGCACACACACACACACACACACACACACACTTTCTGATGTACCTTTTTTCTTTTCTCTGGCACAGCTTTGTTCATTTAAAAAAAATTCTGAGCCAGGAACTAGGGACACACTTCACGACTTTAAAGTGGGTGGGGCAATCACCCCCCTCGCCCTAGGGTTCCGGCACCCTTTATTACAGATTACTAAAAAGAAACTTGCACACAAATTATCAGTAGTGAGCTTTATGTGTATGTAGGACAAAAAAATGTAAGGACAATGGAGAATTGTGATAAACATACTTGTGGTAAAAGAAAACATATTCACTTGTAGGATAAGCAGATATCATAGTAATCCCTCAACAAAACAGATGTGTCCAGCAACTACGCTGAATAGATTAGTTCCCACAGTCAGTCAGCATCACATTTTTATTGGCTGCAGGAGCCAAAATTAAAAGATCTCATACATAGTAAATGCTTGGAGGGTGTTCCCATGGTGAAAGGACTTAAGGAGGCGGCTCATGGGTGGTAACTGAGGAAAAAGTGAAAAATAACAAAGGGCGTTATTACCAAACGGTTCTAGCTCTCATACATTCTCTACAACTCTGCGAGACTGTGATATTTTAAAGATGGCTTACAGTACCGGAGCTGTAAAAACAGCTAATGAAAAAATATTGCTGAAATTGTGATTTAGAATAGCAGAAGGAATAGAGTACAGTGCTACATTCAAAAGATGGGGGAAAAGGACCTTGGAAATGAGAAAACAAGCAAAGCAACACATAGTGGCCCTTTAAACTTGGAAAACCCCAGTGTAAGGGAGGGTGTAGTCATAGCCTCAGGCCAAAGGGATGAGGGCAACTCTTACAAAGTAAAAAGTGTCTATGTGCTGGATTTGGGGAGTAAGCCACTCTTTATGGGTGCTTGCATGATGACTTTCAAATGGGATGTTTTTGCCCTGTGACACCCCATCCAGGAGGGGATTACTGAAAATCTAGTGCCCACTTAAGAAAGGGATTCCCCTCCACTGGATGATGTGAAGTTCAAAGAGCTGTGGTTCACTGGGGTGATGAATTGGTAAATGTTTGAGTGAGGTTTGATGGTCAGTAGGCACATTGGGCAGAAAGCGCTTAGAAAAAACTAATTTGAAGTTATCGTCATGCCATTGTTGCCAAAAATCCTGGGTCATCTCTTACCACTGTCAGAAATAGACAAAATGTAAATAATTGTGACAGAGTATTTATTGTGAATACTGTACTTAATGTCATATTTACAGTTCATTCCACACCATCAAAAGGAAGAAAATAAAACTTTAGAATTCTCACTGTCTGAGGTTTTATTTCCACTTTTCTACACTATAAGCCCTAATTCCACTACCTAATACTTGGCAGCACCTCCCCATCTTGACAGAGTTTGTATGATCCCACATTTCAAAAGAAACTGTACGCTATTTTACTAAATGTTCTTTTGTCACCCTGTGCATGTGTGTATGCATGTGTGTGTGATTTTAGAAGAAAGAAATGTTTGAGTCTTCTTTCTGTGCACATTTTGTCATCTTTCATACCATGTGATTAAGGTCATTCAGCCTACATTTAGACTAACTTTGAATGCATGACGTCGTTAAATGTGCATTGTTGAGGTGAGCACTTAACGTCAAAGGCAGATAACCTAATGAGAAACAGCAGGGGAGTTCCCTAGCATCTTCCAGTCTAAACCTTTATTTGCTTCTCATGAAATTGTTGAACTGACATAGCTAAGCAGAGCTGCTTTTGTGGTTGTTCAGTTTGCTTAGTTTTATTTGTTTTTGATGAGCAGGCTCAATTTGCCATATTACATTCCATCTAAGTTTTAGAAATTAAATATTGTAATAGCAGTTATAGGTTTATGAATGAGGTAAGAATTTATTTGAAAGCTGACTGAAGTTTAAACACAACATTTATTTTTTGCACTCATTCTAAAGTAGCAGTTAGTAAGAAACATAGATCTCCCTACCAGTGAACTAGGTGAAATTTTCTGTAATTTTAAATTTCTTTCACACTCATACCTGTCACCAAAAACATCAGTAGTGTATGCTATACAGTCTGACATCACTTTGAAGTACTACAGAGCCTGTTTGAAGATCATAGACAAATGTCATCTCCATCTTTATTTTTCTTGTTGAGGTGGAGATCAGTAAAAAAAATAATCAGCTTTGGAGGAATGTAGAAGGCATGTCAGTAATTAGGGAAATGTTGCTTGTCCCAGCCATCTCCATGTGGAATCAGTGAATTGGTAGAATGGAGACAGAGTCAGTAACTCTGATAGATGTAGTGGAAATACAGTGTTGGAGGAAAACAAATAGGGAACTTACTGTGCAGGAAAGGCAAGAAAGATCCGTGAATCTGATTTATGGGTCAGGGAGCTCTTAATAGTACAGTTTGCGCTAATTACAAAAAAAACTGAACTTACCTTGCAGGAACAAGAAGACAAGTAGTTGTGAGGAAAGCAAAGAGTGTCATATATAAAGTCAGGAGAAATCCTGGCAGTAGCATATAAAGCTGAGTAACACACAAAACATCATTTTATTTTCAGTTCTTCTCTGTCTCCCTGCGGTCCCCTGCATCTTGTGTTATCCTTAGTGCTATGGTTACAAGTGTTTTTGTTTTCTCTGCTGCTGGAACAGTTGTTTCTGAAACGTCTGATCCCCAGCAATGACTCTCAAGCATGCTGCATTTTTTTCTATTCTACTATACATGTAGGTTTACCCTCTTCACAATAGCAATGTTACTTGTTGGTTATTAACCTCTGTATTGGAACTATATAGGCTAGTAGCTTGCATACTGACAGAATAGTGTTTAATCTCCCTCTACCCTGCAATAAGACTTTCCTACATAACTTATTACACAGCTGCTGTTTTTAACTTACCACTGCTGTGTGTATTTAAGTCAATTGTACAGTTCCTGCTGCCCACAAACTTAATGCCTGACAAATTAAAAGTGTGTTGCTCATTTTTTAACAACTACACCTTGTGGCATAGTCCTGAGAGCGGCACAGAAACTGATGGTATATTTTCCATTGAGGCATCTCCTCATCGCGGCTTTAAGACCACATACTCCCTGCCAGCAGCTCTCCACAATTACAGTAGTTGTTCCAGTAAAGTTTAAAAGTCCTGAGGCTTTTTCCATTGACCCTCCCCCTGCTTTACCTATGTCTGTACCAAGGTGATTTAAGTACATAAGAGCTCTTCTGGCTTCAAAAATGACTCAGAAATAATTAATTCCTAATATTACCTTTTGTTAATCCCTAATTTTTATCTTTACTGATTGTTCTGCTTTTCTTTCCCGAGCTTCTTATGAGTTGGGTGTAGCCCCACCCCATTCACCCACACTATGCTCAGGCTTACTTAATTCCCCTACCCTACCCCCATTCCCACCCACCCTATAATCATTTACACTTATACTAGACATAACTCCTCTCCCTCACTATTTGCACCCATTAATCACTCTATTTCCTATCCCAATCAGTTAACACCTGTAAATTGTACGTGTAACATTTCTATTACTCCATTTTCCTCCAGCTGACTCTCTTTAAAATGTATAGTTTATTTTCCTGTAATTTCTCAAAATTCTCCCACTCTCCTTTTGCTCTCTCCTCCTCCATAAATAATACACTTCTCCATCACTCAGCATTATCCTGTCTCCCTCCCATTCTACTATTTTAAAAATATCCCTAATTACATCGCTAACTCTACTAATACAAGCCACCACCCTCAAATGCAGTTTAACACCTGCACCTGTGAAAACTTCCACCCAGGCCATACCTTTTGAAGTGCACGAAGATAGCTTCTCTAACATAACTGCCAGCCCAATTGAATATATCTATATTCACTTTACTAAACTCCTGTTCTTTTTCTCCACTACTAAACCCAAACAAATACCCTACATAATATCCAACCATAGTACAGAATCTACCCTTTTCTACCATTTCATAAACCACCTCTTCAAACTTTCCCAATGTGGAGATATTTATCCCAGTCTTGGACCTGTATAGCCAACCATCTCTCCCCACTCACCCTTTTCAAAAAAATTGCTATTAATAACACCAAATGTCCACAGCTTCTGCAATAAAATTGCTGAATTTCACTCATGGGTTACGCAATACTCCCCAGATATAGTAGTAGTTACTGAAACTTGGCTAAAACCACGCATTAAAGATACAGAAATAGTCCCTCCAGGATATAATGTTCTTAGAAATGATAGAAACCACAAAAAAGCAGACAGCATAGTATTAATTTATCATAACACCTTTGCAATTTCACCCCACTCCAAACTGGTTCCATCCTTTAGTAATGCAGAAATTCTCCATGCATCTTTATAAGTAAATAATTCTAAACAAGTATGCATAGCAGTAGTCTCTATACATCCCGGCCAGAATATTCCTGTATTAGAAGACTTCCTGTCCTGGACCACTGAAAATATTACCAATGAGACTGTTATCATGGGTGACACAAATATAATTTGGCAAAATTTCCTCACTGACTCACCAGGAAATAGCATAAGCCTTCATGGTTTTACAAAACTTATCTCCACCAGAATGCAGAATAACAATCACTGAAGTACTACCTTAGACTGGTTCCTGGTATCAGGTCCCCATAAATATTCCAAATAAAGCACTCTTCCAAATACCTTAAGTGACCACCTACCAGCATATACCTACAGGACTTCACCACAGCAACCTCAACCCCATACCTATAAAACTACAAGAAATGTAATAATTCAGCCAGAAACTATTTAACACCATCTTAAAAAGTTTAAACTGGTCTTTGTTTAAAACATTACCACTTGATGATGCCATAAGCCACTTCAGCAAAGTCTTCTTAGACACCCTTAATAGTTTAGCCCCTCTTTGGACCAAAAGAACAAAAATAAACCATGCACCCTGGCTAACTAAAGCCACAAAACAGTTATTATAGACTAGAGCTCAAGCTTGGAAAAACTGGCATAAGAACAAAAATTAGACCAATTTACTCAGATGTAAACAACTACGAAGTAAAGCAAAAAAGAAACTAGTCATTGCTGATAAAAATGATTACTTGTCTCAACATATATTCAGCCAAACCAGTAACCCCCCCCCCCCCCTCCCGCCCAAAAAAATTTTTTGAAAGCCATGTCAGCACTGCTCTCTCCTGGGTCCACACAAAACCCTTCTCCAGCCCCAGATTAAGATCCATTGGTAATAGCTGACATGTTCAATTCCCACTTCATTGATTTTATTCTTAAACTAATAAACAATTCTACACTCAGTCCAAACTGCAACCACACAGCAAGTCATATTCTACCATCTCAGGAATCAACTAAAAAATACACGAGCACTAACACTCCCCTTACCAAGAAACTTCTACAGCTACCTTTTCATCTCATATTTTCTCTCTACAACCTGTTCCCACCTCACTAATACATAAGCTTCTTCTTAAACTAAAACCTTGTTCCTTCTCTGCTGGTAACCTTCCATATGAATATTTAAAACTCACTGCTGAATCAATAGCCTTTCCAGTTAGCATCTTGATAAATAGATCAATCTAGTTCCTACACTCTGGAAAAAATCTGTCACAATCTCCTTACACAAAGGCAGAAAAACTAATGAATTAACAAATTATTGACCCATCTCTTTCCTCTCCCCTTTGTCTAAATTACTGGAAAAATGTAAATATATACAACTACTGAAGCATCTATCAGGTAAGTCTCCTCACACCTACTCAACATGTTTTTTGACCAGCATATAACACAACCACTTCACCTATATCCTTCACAAAAACTGTGAACAAAGCCATTGACGCTGACCTATTAACTTCAGTAATCCTTTTAGGTCTATCGAAGGCCTTCGATAGTGTCACTTCATAAACAATTAAACAAATGTCTACACTAGGATGCTCTCAACCTACATATACATGGTTTTCCAATTATTTAACCTGTAGACAGCAATGCGTTGGGTGGCAGACTAGTCTGTCACAATACCAGGTTAACAAAACAGGAGTCCCACAGGGATTCATACTTGGACCCTAGTTTTCAATGTTTTCATTTATAACCTCCGTACCGCTTCCCTTCAGAGTACACTCATTCAATGCGCTGATGATTTACCATTATCACCTCATCCAATAACTTTCATCATCTCCTAAAAATAATACAGGATGCCTTCACCTCTATTGAAACCTTGTTAAATAAAGCACAATTCCTTCTTACGTTTATTAAAGCTGAACTTTTATTGTTGACACCCAACACCACTTTTACACCACTTTAAAATATACTCACAAAATAATACGGAAATAGAAATTGTAACTCCAGCAAAATTACTGGGTATACCATAGATGAAAAACTCATCTTCAAACAACGTATACTTCATGACATCAAAAAAAAAGCACATTTCAGATTTGGACAACTTTATAGACGCAAACAGTTCATAGACAGACCAACCAAAAAAACACTTGTTAATACCTTCTTGCTCCCCTCCTTCCTATACAGGGACCCCATTCTCACCATTCTTCATATGTCCCTCAAAAATATGGTTCAATCATGTATTACAAAATAGCCAAATTTGCAGCTGGTGCAACTTACTGTACACACCACTGTTATGCCCTTAATGAACTAAACTGGCTAAAATTCCCCAATTTTGTACAACTATCTCTTGCACACAAAGTAATATACAAACCAGACAGTTACCCTGCCTTAAAACCTGTCTTACAGTCCTATACTCCTTTTAGAACTCTCCGCTCCACAAATGACCAGCTTCTAAGTATATGCAAACCTAACAAAAGAGCCGGTCACAGTCTTTTCTCGTATACCATTGCAAAACTATGGAATACCCTACCTGCAAATGTCAGTGCCTTAGATTCCTTTAAGACTTTCAGATTGCACTAAAAAAATCACTTTCTCAACACGCACATCTGTCCTTGCTCCTTAACTAAATATTACTGTACTTAAACTGCTATCTCCATTGTCAACCTCTTTCACCCTCCCCTGCTGCTAATCCCTTACCCTCCATCACTTGCAGTGTTCCCTATCCTGTCACGTATCTGTTTCTTTTCTCTCCTTTCCAGCTCTTCCTGAGCCTCTATAAATGCATCTGATTTCTGCTATACCTGCTTCTCCTTGATAAATGTCTCATAATACTTTACTCTTTTACCTTATCAACTATCCATCATCCTAGCCATCTTAACCCATACAGCATCTTTCTGTCCTTACATATACTTCTGTCTTCAGCTGTCATGCTCTCTGCCTCTGTATTACAACCTATACCTAAACTTTGTTTCTTAAAACTTGTACATCAAAACTGATAAATATTATATGTATGCTTATTTTACATGTTCTTCTCCTAATGTATAATTTTAACCAAGAATTTTACACTGAACTATAGACAAACTACTGTAAATTGTCATTCATCTTACATGTTGTAAATTGTGTTATGTCTACAAGTGTCTCTATACATATCTGTGAAAACTTTTAAATGTCTGTATATGTTTTTGGAACTTAAAATTGTATACATAACTGTAAAATCTAATAAATACCTGTATTTGTTTGGAGCTTTTCTCCCCGGGCCTCCATTAAAAATGAGTTCCTGACCCACTCAGACTTGCCATTACCAAATGTCAAGAAAATAATAATAAATGAATAAATAAATAAATAACCAGTGAGTCATATAAACATAAAGCATAGATGGTAGTAACTTCGGGAAGCACAACAAAAAGAAGTGTAGACAGAAACAGGTAGTTTTACAGAAGAGAAGAGCAGGGTAAGTGACAGGAACACAAAATGAATATCATGGCACCATTGTAAGAACACAGAGAATTGAAATGGTCATTGAGAGAGGAAGAAGCAGAAGTAAGGCAGTACTGAAGGACAGCCTGAGCGAGGACATATGTTTGTAGGCACTTCACTTACATATGTTACTTGGAGAGGAAGCATTTGTCTGGGTTGAATTTGAATTACTAACTCAAACCACTGTAGTATGTGTCTTTTAAAAAGTTATAAGCTGTTAGTGTGCATGCCTGTTCTGTTACTGTGTGTGTGCAGATATTCTGTTGCAGCCATCTTGTTCATGATCTATAATATAGTAATGGAAATTGTAATGCTTGACAGAGTAAACCAAGCCTTACCATATACTGAGAGAAATGTATGGATAGATCTTATGTGGTTTACATAGAAGTGTATGTGATCTGTCCGGACAGTAGATGTGGCAAAGCAAAAACTTACAAACCCGGTGCACTTTGAGGACAATGAAGTGATCAGTGACCTTTTTAGAGGTGTACTACCAGTGTACATCTATCAATTCATCAGAAATTAAATTAATATGTAGTTTTCCTTAGAGAGGACATTTGAGTAACAGGAAGTAGTCGTTAACACTCCCATGCTAAACTTACGTGAAATAACACACATTTCACGTGGAATAAATGTGGGTGTGTTCTTAGAATTAAAATTAAACTTAGGGCTGATTATAGCTGAACATTGTGATATACATTTTTCGCAAATGCTGATACAAATTATCAGTTAATTTAAGAGATGTAGTCCTTTTTCTTAGGTATCCCCTGTGGGCGTACATAGCCACTAGGCTGCAAAGTGTTTTGCCAATCACGTCACAGCATGTGACATATTTTTGTCTCAGTGAATAACAGAACCACATTTTTATTTTGTTTTTGTAACATCGGAATAAAACATTTTTCTCAAAAGATATTTTCTAAGCTAGATCCATTGGTTTAGAGAGATAAAACAAATTTGCATTTGTGTTATCTGGAGTTCACATGGGAAGTGTTTTTTGTACCTTTAATGATGGGCTGGGATAGTTTGGGTCATGAAGATGCCTCAGCCCCTCAGAAGGAGAGATGGCACAGCATTATGTGACCTAAGAGGTGAGTTTGTAGATTTTTGCTCACTGAGCCATGAACAACAGTGGCTTTCACTTCAGGTGTACAGAAGCTTGCACTCGCGTGAGATGTAGTGATTCTTGCATAGAGAGACGGGCTGCACATCCCCCGCCCTGGGAAGGGGTTATGGCTATACTCAAAATGTCTTCATTGCCTGGATGCTTGCTCTAAGGGTACTAACCACTTCCATGGCTGCCTAAATAATGGCCTTTTAAGATGGCTGTCTCCTCCATGCTGCGGGTGCCCCATATTGAGAGAGCAAATGAGTCTAAGTCTGATAGAAGGGGCTTGGTTATTGATAGGTACTAAGGTAAACACACATAAAAAATGATATATTATGTCCATTTTAAATGTAATAGGAAAAAAAAAGTTTTGCTAAGTGCAGGCTGACATACATGTATTCAGGTATTGTGGTCACCTTGCATTTAATGATATTAACTTGTACAGTGTGTAATACATGGCTAGTATCTGTCTATTCCTGAAATATTTAAAGCATTACAGAGATATTCCCATTTTGTAAATAAGACAGAATTAATACAAAATTAGCAAATTGCATCATTTCCAAATCATTCAGTTTAAAGGTGAAATACAGCTGTCATTTTTGTTCGGATAAGAAACGTAAATGCTATCCGTACATAAATATGGATCTATATCAGAACATCGAATGATTAAAATCACGAATGCTCTAAAGAGCAAAAATGCCGGACCTCAAACTCATTATTGTGGAGGTTGCACCCCCCCCCCCCCACACACACACACACACACACACACATCCTGCTAAATATATATTCCAACTTCGAGATCGCACTACAGTGAGGGAAGAGCAAATATTCCGATCATCACTGTACTGCGATCTCAAAAAAAGCACTTCGAGGTCCGGCATTTTCGCTCTTTAGAGCATTCGCAATTTTAATCATTCGCTGCTCTGATATAGACTCCATAAATATGCTCTGTTATTAGAACCTCAGACGTAGCATATCCAAATTCATGAATAAAACTGTGGAAAAGGTAAAGACATTCATTTCTTATTATCAATACTGTCGATCAAAAAAAGTGAGATCATGCAAGCTTGGCTGTTTGTCCCTGAAGCTGTCTTTGATCAACCTTTTCCTCAGACCCAAAACAGGCTTTAGTGTTTGGATTACCAGATATACAAATGATTGCAAACTTAGAAGCATTGTCCTTAATCCTGCTAGCAGTGCATCCATTCAGAAGGCTTTTAACATCATACACGTGTTGAAGTATAAAATACCTTGTCCAACAATCAGTCATTCTGGCATTTGGCACCATCCCCCACTAGCACTGTGTAGCATTAATGAGCAAAACTGAAAGTTGACGGAATCGTAAAAATCCTTGGAGTCACTGTAGATGATGGTCTTTCATCTGATACTCATATAACTGCTCCTGTACTCGATGACCCCCCCCCCCCACGATCTTTCATGGCGGTAAGAGCTATGCCAGAGTGGTAGTAGTTTCCCAGTGTACAGCCCTTCTGGTCCCCCCATGACAAAGAGGTAGTAGACAGTGTGTATTCAGACACGTCCTATTCCCCAGGGGGGTTGCGAACCATGCCAGAGTGGGATAGTAGTCTCCTTGTATATAGCTGTTATAATGCCAATTATACATTACTGTACCCTGTTCTGTAACCTACTGGCACACATCTGGAGCATTTGGAGAAGGTGCATGCATTCCTCACAAAGATAATTGAAGGGCTTCAAAGCTTGTCTTGGAGCAAAAGATGACTGTAAGTCTTTTTTTGTTAGAGGAGACCTGTGCCTGACATATAGAGCATTAATGGACCCCATGTGTTCGGAAACCTTTTGCTTAGAATAATAACTAACTCCCTGGTAATGTGAACATAAGGGGACATTCTCCCTCAGTAAAATTAATCCTATGCCAGACATGAAGTAAACTTCCTCCTCAATTGAAGTCATCCCATCTGTCCATACTTTCAAGAGTGAACTCCTCAATGGGCCAGTAGTAATTGAGCTTGTTCTCCAAGCTTCTTAACCTGTGAATCTTTAAATGTGATAAAAGGGACAGTAAATACAGTGACAGATGAACAACACACTAGTATCAGACATTGTGCTTTTCTGAAACTTTGGTTTGATGATGTTGGTGAGAGAAATAATTGTAGCTTTCACTCTTGTTTGATATTGAGCCAGAATCCCATTATTGATCTTTAGTTTTGTCCTGCAAGGAAATTCTAAGGGCTCTGGGGTTCATGGCAGCTTCCATCCCCATGATTCCCTTTGCCAAACTTCACATGAGAAAGATGATTCAGTGGTACCTAAAGTTTCCGTGATCTCAACATTGTCTTGCATTGGACACTCAGATTCCACTACTACCATTTCCTAAACAGAGAGTTACATTGCCAGATCTCTCAGGTACAGCTGAATCTAGGGCTGACATTCAAACAAACTGTTCCCACTGAGTAACTGCACAGATATGCATCAGATCTAACTTGGGGTGCATGGACAGGCTGCTTAGCAGTTCAGAGATAATGGACAGCCAAACAAGGGATGGAGCATATCAGTGTAAAAGAAATGAGGGCACTCATTCAAGCTGTACAGGTATTTTCTCACTTGTGGAATTCAGTACCTATCAGGATTTTCACAGACTACACAACAGTCATGTGGTATATAAACAGACAGGGGAAGACAACATCCTATCAGACTGGCTCTTTCAGCTTCTGACCAAGCAATAAAAGCAAATTTGTTCCTACAAGCAGTTTACATTTCTTCCCTGGACAGTTTTCTTTCAGATTCATTAAGCAGGCTCCTCGAAGAGTGTCATAATTAGATACTGAACACGGAGGTCTTCCTGGAAATCGTCACCACAATGGGGTATTCCTGAGAGAGATACATTTGCCTCCACTCGCAACAAACTGCTCGGACTGTTTTGCTCCAGGTTTCCTTGTCTGCAGACCAGTAGGATGGATGTCATGTCTTTTTCATAGGACAGCAAATTCCATTATGCCTTCCATTTCATCTAGTCCCAAAGGTTCTGTTGAAGATCTTAAGGGCAGACTGAAAATCTTGCTGATGACTCCCTTTTGGCCACAGCTTCCCCCTTTTTCTTCATCTGTCCAGAGGTCATCATCACAAGTTACACCACAGAGTGGAGTTACTCGCACAGAAAAAGGGCTCTTTGCTTAATCCCAGCTTGCTAGCCCTCAACCTGACATTGTGCGTGAAAGAATTGTAATCCCTTTCAGGCACCTGTTATCTAAGGACATGCTCCAGGTTCTCTAGAAAGTGAGGAAACCTACCACTGGAAGATCTATTATATCCAAATGGAAAAGATTATCTGTCAGGTGTCATAAACACAGAGATGATCCCATGCAAACTGTGGATCCCACTACACTTTAATTCTTGTATGTGCTCTTAAGAGATGGTCTAGCCTATTACTCTTTCAAGGCACATTTACCTCCCATTTCTGCATGTATGCCCCTTGATCCACAGCTGCTTTCTAGAATTGAGGTAGAGCAGTTTCTCACAAAAGTCCTTCATTTGAACCCCCCAACCACCCCAGGAGGGCTATCTTCCCTCCTTGGAACCTTAATTTTGTATTGGAAAGGCTTACAAAGCCACCTTTTGTAACAACAGCTTCTACATCTCAAAAATTTTATAATAAGAAAAAATGTCTGCTAGTAGCACTACATTCTGTCAGAAGGGTTTCAGAGCTTCAAGTCCTAATGACCTCTGTACCCCTCTTTATTTTTCATAAAGCTGCGGTGTATCTTACGGTCAGTCCTTCCTTCATGCCTAAAGGGGTTAGTGAATTGTCTCTCAACCAGGCTTTTAATCTACCTACTTTTTTTCCAAAGTCTCAAAACAAGAGTGAAAGACTTCTGCACTCCAGTTTCCATCCTATATCCATCTCGTCACCCATATCAAAAATTCTCGAGAGAGGTGTCCATCAGCATGTAATGCAATATCTATTGCAAAACAATCTTCTAACCAAAGCCAGTCATGGCTAACGACCCAGCCACAGCACAGCTACAGCCTTATTATCTTTTACAGACACCATGAACAAGGCCAGAGATGCAGGATGCTATACACCCTCAGTATTCCTTGATCTCTCCAAGGCCTTTGACACAGTGTCTCACCCCTTACTATTGAACACACTGTCTAACTTGGGCTTCTCACATAACACAGTAAAATGGTTTCAGAGCTAGCTCAAGGATCGTAAACAAGCAGTGAAGTGGTCCAATGAACTCTCACCCTTTCTCCACAACCCTACTGGAGTCCCTCAAAGCTCCATTGTCGGACCTTTACTCTTCAACATTTTCACAAACAACCTTCACAATGCCTCTCACCATGGAACCCTCATTCAGTATGCTGATGATTCCAGCATAATCTGTTCCTCTTAATCACTACCAGAGCTACTTTCAAAAACTCTGCATCTTTTACTGTAGTTGAATCCTGGCTAAGAAATGCCCAACTCTTTCTTAATCCAAAGAAGACTAAACTAGTACTATTTCACCACAAAAACACCTTCACTGTCACTGATCATTTCAACATCATTGTATCTGACAACACTGTCATAGACATAGTGCAGGAAGCCAAACTTCTAGGACAAACTTTCATTCGACCCCTATATGCAGCAAAATATAAAGAAAACTCATCAAAACTGGGACTCTTACTGTATTGGATTGTACTGTATTTGTGTTGTACTGTATGTGGAGTTTTTCTCCCAGGGCATTTGCTGAAAACGAGTTCTGTAGACCCAGTCAGAACAACAGATGTCAAATAAATAAATAATTACTCACAGACAGCTTAGATTCTATTATGACAATACTAAAGACATTAGGAAGATGGGCCAGCTGTTAGTTTCTTTCCAGGAAACCAAGTTGGGTAATCCTGACTCATGTGGAAGCAGTAAAACATAAACAACATAGGAAAGACTGCTTCATGAACAAAGTAAAGCGGATGTCAACACCAGTAGATTTATAAAAATGTATTTACTGAAAAGGTTGTTTTCGTCCACAAAACCAAATGGACTTCATCAGAACCTAGTATTGCCTGCCACAACCCTTATTTGTAAATCATCATAATTAGTCATGTTGATCTTAAGCAATTAAAATTTAAAAATCTTATTGAATCACATATGTCAACAAAATATATATGTGTGTGTGTGTGTGTGTGTGTGTGTGTGTGTGTGTGTGTGTGTGTGTGTGTGTGTGTGTGTGTGTGTGTGTGTGTGTTTTTGTCAGACAACACAGACCTATTGTTACGGTAAGTATATAACACACACACATATATATATATATATATATATATATATATATATATATATATATATAAAATATGTTATAAATGTGAAACAACCCTAAGTAATGTTTACATCTCGGAGGTGTAAATGTTTCCCCTGTTAAAATCCCTCTCAATTACCCTTTGTAGAGTTCCCACCCCTCTGCAGGTCTAAAAGACTTTTGAGGCAGGGTCCGACTGGAGGATTCGATGGAAGCCATTTATCCTTAGAATTATCCTTGCAGAGGGCATATTACCCACAGGAGTGGCAGAGGCGGGGGGTGGAGTCAGGGTCAGGGTAAGCAAATGTAGATGAGTTAGGACTACCAAGTGACTCATCTGGAATTATGTGCATCCAGAATGGCGTGCCAACATTCTGAAAAAAAAAAAAGCTTATGTAATACCACTACTCAAGGAACGTAACGCCACTGAACTTTTCAAATTATTGACATAACTGCAGTTCTGCCATCACTATATAGAATTGTTGAGAACAAATTCCTATCCTCTACACACAGTAGATTATGCCCTATCCCCTACACACAGTAGATTATGCCCTTATTGTGTACAGACAGCATTACTCTTTGTACTAGCACTACTTTTTAGATGCAAACAAAAACCTAAACCTGTTTTTAACCTAAGGCTTCTGATAACGGGTTTATATTAGAACATCAAGGTTTCAAACCTTCGAATGTTACTAATATCGAACCCTATGCAGCGAAAGCTTAAAATATCGAAGCAACAGAAACCCAAATTTTTTCCTAGGGAAAGAATTTGGCTATTCGTTTCTGTTGCTTCGGTATTTTCAGCGCTGTGGTGGAAAGTTACAGGTCAGGTTCAGGTAACTGTGCGATTGTGTGGATGTGAGGGTTAGGGCGGGTTAGGTGAGTTAGGGTTAGAGCACAGGTTAGGTATGTGTGCGATTGTGTGGATGTGAGGGTTAGGGCGGGTTAGGTGAGTTAGGGTTAGGGAGCGGTTGAGGTGAGTGTGCGATAGTGACGGACCTTAGGGTTAGGGTTTGGGTTAAGGTAAGTGGATAGTTAGTGGTGTGTGTATAGTTTAGTGTAGGGGTAGGTGTAAGATTTTAGGTGTATGTGTGTGGATTGCTGTTTGTTTGGTGTGCTTGTGTTGTGTGTATGTGTTTTGGAACAGCGATTTTTTTCCCTAGGAAAAAAATTGCTGTTCTGACAGTTCGAGATTGTAAGCTTTCACTTACATAGGGTCGATTAATCACCGTTCACTTTTTTAAGTGGTCGGTGATCTAATATAGACCCCTGATAACAGTATCATCATCATCATTCTCTTTCGGCTTTTCCCGTTAGGGGTCGCCACAGCGGATCATCTCTTTCCATTTCTTCCTATCCTCTGCATCTTGCTCTGTCACACCAACCGCCTGCATGTCCTCTCTCACCACGTCCATAAACCTTATCTTAGGCCTTCCTCTATTCCTCTTACCTGGCAGCTCCATCCTTAGCATCTTTTTCCCAATATACCCATCATCCCTCCTCAGCACATGTCCAAACCAACGCAATCTCGTCTCTCTTGCTTTGTCTCCAAACTGTCCAACATGAGCTGACCCTCTAATATACCGATTCCTAATCCTATCCATCCTAGTCACACCGATTGCAAATCTTAACATCTTTAACTCTGCCACATCCAGCTCTGACTCCTGCCTTTTTGTCAATGCCACTGTCTCCAACCCATATAACATAGCTGGTCTCACTACACTCTTGTAGACCTTCCCTTTCACTCTTACGGATACCCGTCTGTCACAAATCACTCCTGACACTCTTCTCCACCCATTCCACCCTGCCTGTACTCTCTTCTTCACCTCTCTTCCACATTCACCATTACTCTGAAGTGTTGATCCCAAGTACTTAAACTCGTCCACCTTTACCAACTCTACTCCCTGCATCCTCACCATTCCTCTACCCTCCCTCTCATTTACACACATATATTCTGTCTTAGCCCTGCTGACCCTCATTCCTCTGCTCTCTAGAGCATATCTCCACCTCTCCAGAGTCTCCTCAACCTGAATCCTACTCTCACTACAGATCACAATGTCATCTGCAAACATCATAGTCCACGGGGCCTCCTGTCTGATCTCATCTGTCAACCTGTCCATCACCACTGCAAATAAGAAAGGACTCAGAGCTGATCCTTGATGTAATCCCACCTCCACCTTAAACGGATCTGTCACTCCCACTGCAGTCCTCACCACTGTCACACTACCCTCGTACATATCCTGTACCACTCTTACGTACTTCTCTACCTGATAACAGTATCATACACTTCACTAATACATAGCATTTCCTTTCTAAGCACAAACAGCACCACATGAGTTGGTTTTAGTACCTACCCAGTACAGTGTGTAAAATGTCTGTACCGTTTCCATTTCTGCTTGCCTTCTAGTACACAGGTTTTATTCTATGACCTCCATTTTTCATTACTTTCATTCACAGGATGCATACTAGTCAGTATGCTTCATTAGTACAATATGATGATGATTCAACACTACAATGTGATGATGATTCAACACTACTACCCTCAGCCACAAATGCCATGCAACTTCAAACCCTAACCCAAGAGGCCTACTTATCTGAACAGAAATGGCTTCAGCACTGAATTACTTCTCACACCCTAAAAGTAAAACTGAGTCTTCACACCAGCTTAAAACCCAACCCATTCATTTAACATAAATGCAGCCTCTACCAGCAAAATCAAGATTGAGCAAGTAACCCATTCAAAGATGTTAGAAGTGACTATAGATGGAAATCAAAAATTGGAAATCAAAATGTTATCTAAAAAAACAAATCAAAATCTTTGCCTATTTTACAAAGCCAGACCATGCCTCACTACTTATAGTAGTTTAACCACTGTTCAGCCTCTCTTTCTTCCTGGCTTACTGTACGCTGACTGCTTCTTCACTAATTTGCAAATAAAGCAGCTTTAGAAACTGTAGCAAAACTACAACAGAACTGCTTGATTTTCCAGCCAGTGTGACTTAGACAACCTATTACTGCCCAATTCTCGGGAAAATACACTAGTCTGAACTTCCAAACCTACTACATTATGCCCAAGTTAAACTAGCTTTAAAAATCTTAAGTTAACCTGAATTAGCTTCATCTGTCACACACCTCCACCAGTAATACACACCAGCCAGGAACTTTAGATCTCAACTTCAGCTTTTATGCTAGACACAGAAAGCTCACAACAGCCATGGCAAACTGTCGTCTCAGTAAATGTATCCAAACTCTGGAATAATATCACAGCTATAATAAAGGAAGCTGCAACATATCACAACTTTGTCTACATTAAAAATGCACCCAAGTTGCTCGTGGCTACACAAATGGTCTTCTTACCAGGATAGCTTTTACTCTGAAGCGCTCTAGCCTACAGGTGTTTCACTGCAACCCTCAGCTCTAAATGTACATGTACAATAGAGGAGATGTAATAAAGCACTGGGAAGTCTATTACCATCTATAATTGTTTACATTATAAGGTTAGAAACTTGTCTACCTAATATGCACTGTATTGTACTGTATTTTAATTACTTGTCTCTGCTGCATTCTAAGTAATGCACTGCAATTAAGTGTCTGTGCTAGTGTCTATGTATTATGCTGTATTTTAAGTATTGTAATCACATGTACTTTTTCAGTGTTAACTTATACCTACAATGATTCTTGCATTATTATTGCAGCTGTTTCTATTTGGTCACTGCTGAACTTTTCCCAGTCAAGCTTTCCCAGTTAACAAAATGAACAAACAAGTAAATAAATAATTATGATATTCAGTCACAGACCTCTGTCAGAACTTTGCATCACCAGCCCCCTATTGATGTGGTGAATTATCTGAGGGTAACATCCATTTCCACAGGAAACAGCTGCTATCAACTGAATTTGTGCAGTTAACAGATTTACCAAGGTCTGATAATGTGAGCTGTGATAAAATATTTGACTTCAGAATGGGGAGTTGCACTGGCTGCATCTCAGCTTTTTAAATTTTTGTGTACATTTGTTAACCTGGTAATCCACTGGACACAAGTGTCCCTTTCAGGGGTGACTCAGGACCTCAGTCTGGTTAAGCAACTTACTCAGGAGTTGCACAGTAGACAAATGGAGGTGAAAGGAATCAAACCCTGTACCCTTGGCTACAGGAAGCAGCTCATTAACAGCTCAGAGCCCTATCCATCTGTGTTAACTATCTCAGATGTCATCACTACTTTCCTATACAAAAGTTAAACACTTTCCAGACCAATTTCCTTCCTGCCCACAGATGAAGCATTTCCTTCTTTCTCTGTTAGACTGTTTGATATTTTGTATTGTGGTCTTCATCCTTATAACTGTAGCATATTAATGCTGATACAATAACCTTATTCACCCACTTAGCTTGTACCTTTTAGTCTACATCATTAGCCCACATTAGATTATTTTTATGGATCCCACACTGAGATATCCATGTTTAAGACGTTTTTATGTTTGAAGCAGAGTCCTTCCTTAAACACCTGAAGAGTAAAAAGGATCACTCCCAGGCTGGTTTGCCAAACCATATATTCTTGGCAAGATTCCTGTTTCCATTGGGTATTTTCTGTTACTGCTTCCCCTAGCTTTTGTTCAGTCCTAAAGGTGGCTTCTAATCCTCTTCAGCTTGACCCTACCCTGTGCTTATCTGCTGTCCTCGTAGACTTCACCAAATTTAATATAGTTAAAAATCTATAAACTCTTGGCTATTCATGGAAGGGCCCCAGGGCTGTTAGCCTAGTAACCCCCTATGATCTCTGATGTCTTCTACTGATTTGGTATTGCTGTGATGCTACTTCTCTAGCTTGTGTGTCTCATCTAACATAGCTTAGGTGTCCAAAGGGCACTTCAATTTAACTACAGAGTAAGTGCCACATGGCTACAGGTGGTGCATGATTGCATCATTTAGTTTTTCCCAAACTCAACGCCCCCTTGACCTGGCTTCAACGCAGAATACATTTTCATAAATATGAAAAATTATTCAAACCAAGTCCACTCCCTGTCCTAGGTCATTTTTACTGGCAGTAACTATGCAGACATTTTACTATGTCCTCTCACAGTTCGTACCTCAGCCACTGCTTCTTCCATCTCAGTCTTCCACTTCTGTGCACTTACTTTCTACTTTGTAGGGACAAAGGTAAACCCCCATTCAAAAAACTTAAAATGTACATTTGTAATTTCAATCCCTCTGTAGTTAAAGCATCTACACCTATTTTTGATATATTTATCAGGGTGGTTTGTAGCTACTAGAGTAGTTGGTTTGATTTAGTGGAGTGAAAACTAGAAATACAGAAAATACAGAGGTGGTATTAGTTATAGTAACAGTATCAGATATATGGCTGTTGTGTTGCTATGCTGCAGAAAGGGCAGCTGTTATGAACGGTTATTAAATTTGGTATTAATGGAGTAGTTGGATTCTGGTTGTGTTTTATTGCCTGGTTTTATTAGAATATTTATAGTATCCCACGATTCCCTTGGCTTATTGAGACAATTTTTTTGTAAGTTTGTTGCAGTTGTGCTTTTATCAAGGTAGAGCTGTGATTTATTTTGTTTTCTTAGTTGCTTATAAAATATCTTATAGGGTTATAAAGTACAAGCAATATGTTTGCCTCTGTTCTTCTGGGAGACTGTTTTAGTGTCGGTCATCCTACTGGAATCAGTATTGGAGACAAAGGCAAAACTGACAGCTCTTTGTTTGTAGAAATTGGGAGAAAAGAAGAAAATACACGTTTTCCTGTAATTGCCTTACATGGTGGTAGCAGAAGTATTAATGATAATCAGTAGGTGGGATATTAATCACCTTACGTGGTAATAACAGCTGTATTAATGACAATCAGTGTGGGATATTAATCACCTTACATGGCGATAACAGCTGTATTAGTGATAATCAGTAAGTGGGATATTAATCACCTTACATGATGATAACAGCTGTATTAGTGATAATCAGTAGGTGGAATATTAATCACCTTACATAGTGATAACAGCTGTATTAGTGATAATCAGTAGGTGGGATATTAATCACCTTACATGGTGATAACAGCTGTATTAGTGATAATCAGTAGGTGGGATATTAATCACCTTACATGACAATAACAGCTGTATTAGTGATAATCAGTAGGTGGGATATTAATCAACTTACATGGTGATAACAGCTGTATTAGTGATAATCAGTAGGTGGGATATTAATCAACTTACATGGTGATAACAGCTGTATTAGTGATAATCAGTAGGTGGGATACTAATCGCCTTACATGGTGATAACAGCTGTATTAGTGATAACCAGTAGGTGGGATATTAATCACCTAACATGACAATAACAGCTGTATTAGTGATAATCAGTAGGTGGGATATTCATCACCTTACGTGGCAATAACAACTGTATTAATGTTAATCAATAGGTGGGATATTAGTCACCTTACATGGTGATAGCTGTGTTAGTGATAATCAGTAGGTGGGATATTAATCACCTTACATGGTGATAACAGCTTTATTAGTGATAATCAGTAGGTGGGATATTAATCACCTTACATGGTGATAACAGCTGTATTAGTGATAATCAGTAGGTGGGATATTCATCACCTTACGTGGCAATAACAACTGTATTAATGTTAATCAATAGGTGGGATATTAGTCACCTTACATGGTGATAGCTGTATTAGTGATAATCAGTAAGTGGGATATTAATCACATTACGTGGCAATAACAGCTGTATTAATGATAATCAATAGGTGGGATATTAATCACCTTACATGGTGATAACAGCTGTATTGGTGATAATCAGTAGGTGGGATATTAATCATCTTACATGGTGATAACAGCTGTATTAGTGATGATCAGTAGGTGGGATATTAATCACCTTACATGGTGATAACAGCTGTATTAGTGATAATCAGTAGGTGGGATATTAATCACCTTACATGGTGATAACAGCTGTATTAGTGATGATCAGTAGGTGGGGTATTAATCACCTTACATGGAGATAACAGCTGTATTAGTGATAATCAGTAGGTGGGATATTAATCAACTTACATGGTGATAACAGCTGTATTAGTGATAATCAGTAGGTGGGATATTAATCACCTTACGTGACAATAACAGCTGTATTAGTGATAATCAGTAGGTGGGATATTAATCAACTTACATGGTGATAACAGCTGTATTAGTGATAATCAGTAGGTGGGATATTAATCACCTTACATGGTGATAACAGCTGTATTAGTGATGATCAGTAGGTGGGATATTAATCAACTTACATGGTGATAACAGCTGTATTAGTGATAATCAGTAGGTGGGATATTAATCACCTTACGTGACAATAACAGCTGTATTAGTGATAATCAGTAGGTGGGATATTAATCAACTTACATGGTGATAACAGCTGTATTAGTGATGATCAGTAGGTGGGATATTAATCACCTTACGTGACAATAACAGCTGTATTAGTGATAATCAGTAGGTGGGATATTAATCAACTTACATGGTGATAACAGCTGTATTAGTGATAATCAGTAGGTGGGATACTAATCGCCTTACATGGTGATAACAGCTGTATTAGTGATAACCAGTAGGTGGGATATTAATCACCTAACATGACAATAACAGCTGTATTAGTGATAATCAGTAGGTGGGATATTAATCACCTTACATGGTGATAACAGCTGTATTAGTGATAATTAGTAGGTGGGATATTAATCGTCTTATATGACAATAACAGCTGTATTACTGATAATCAGTAGGTGGGATATTAATCACCTTACGCGGCAATAACAGCTGTATTAATGATAATCAATAGGTGGGATATTAGTCACCTTACATGGTGATAAAAACTGTATTAGTAATAATCAGTAGGTGGGATATTAATCACCTTGCATGACAATAACATTTGTATTAGTGATAATCAGTGGGTGGGATATTAATCACCTTACATGGTGATAACAGCTGTATTAGTGATAATCAGTAGGTGGGATATTAATCACCTAACCTGACAATAACAGCTGTATTGGTGATAATCAGTAGGTGGGATATTAATCACCTTACATGGTGGTAGCAGCTGTAGTAGTGATATCAGTAGCTGGGATATTAATCACCTTACATAGTGATAGCAGCTGTATTAGCGATAATCAGTAGGTGGGATATTAATCGCCTTACATAGTGATAACAGCTGTATTAGTGATAATCAGTAGGTGGGATATTATTCACCTTACATGGTAATAACAGCTGTATTAGTGATAATCAATAGGTGGGATATTAATCACCTAACGTGATAATAACAGGTGTATTAGTGATAATCAGCAGGTGGGATATTAATCACCTTACATAGTGATAACAGCTGTATTAGTGATAATCAGTAGGTGGGATATTAATCACCTTATATGACAATAACAGCTGTATTAATGATATCAGTAGGTGGGATATTAATCACCTTACATGGTGGTAGCAGCTGTATTAGTGATATCAGTAGCTGGGATATTAATCACCTTACATGGTGATAACAGCTGTATTAGCGATAATCAGTAAGTGGGGATATTAATCACCTTACATGTTATCAGCAGGTGGGGATGTAATGATAATCTATCTGGGCTAAAGATAAGCAGAATTATTGGAAAGCCCACATTTCTGCATTTTTTTCATAAGCAGTATCTAGCTCAACAAGGCATCTTAGCAGCTACAAAAGTAGCTTTTCCAGATTTGGTACAGGAGTGGTTTACAAGGGATTTTGCCCAGCAGTAGAATTACCATTCTCACTGGTCAGGACAGAAAATGTGAGTATGTCAAATACTCTCTAAGTGTATTTCTTAGATCTCCCCAGCTGTAGCAGGTCCAACTCTGGTTTTTGAATGCTCTTCATTCTGAGTGTAAGATCTTTCTTCTTCTCATTGTTGCAAAGAGATTTTGTTTTACATTAGAAGTCTGAAGTGTGCCTTTACTCTAAAGCATAAATAAGACACCTGGACCTACCCTCCTTAAGGAGTTCATAAAAGCCTTATGTTTTTCCATAAGGCAGTGGTGGAGATTTTGAGTACCATTAATATTTAGCAGCATGGCAGTACTGTATAGCAATATATAATTTATGCTTTTGTTGTTTCTAAAACCCATAAGTGATATTTGGGTGCCTTGTTTTCTAGAGTCATTACACAGGGGTGTAAGATCAGACACCAGTTTGGGATAGACTGAAGTTTTCTTCATGGGGCATGTGATTTTCATTGTGTGGTTAACAATGTCTACTGACAGGAGAGCAGTTATTTGTGGAATCTGAGACAAAGGGAGATGTAAGAATAAGTCTAGACTTGTTCAACTTGGCTTTCTGAATGGGTAATGTGAAGGCATTCTGAAATTTAAATGTCTGGTAAAGCAATTTGGAATATTAGTAATGTTTGCATATCTTAAATAATTGATACTTGCAATTTAATGTTAGAGAAGTTAGCTAATCCTTTTTTTAACCAATTGCTATGGCATACCTGAAATTTTTGTTCTGGAAATGTCTTATTCTTCCTGGCTGTCTTTTCCACCAGAAGTGTTTCAGAATTGTAAGCCTTTTCTGTCAGTCCTTCCTACTTGGTTTTCTATATGGCTAGAGTGCCTTTGTGAACTAATTCTTAATTCTGTGAAACCTGATTAGCTTTGTGAAACTTGGCTGAAACCCCACATTCCTTACAATGACATCCTACCCTCTGGCTACAGCATCTTAAGACTTAATTGAACCCACAAAACAGGTGGAGGGGCTGCTATTATGCTTTCCAGCCACCTCACAGTTACCCCCCCACCTATCCCCATCCCCTCTGCCTCACTAGCTGAACTACTAATTGCTAACTGCAAAATCAGTGCTCACAATGTTTTCACTATAGTTACAATTTACATACCCCCCGGTGACAATATCCCTGTGCTAGAAAATATTCTCTACTGGCTCACTCATTACTTACCAAATTATACTATCATCTTGGGTGATGTCAACATAAATTGGTGGTTATCCCTCTTCTCAGATGTTCCTAACTCCTATATTAATTTACAGTGTTTCTCCCAATTAATCTGTACTCCTATCCAAACCAACAAACCATCAAATTCTACTTCCGTTCTTGACTGGATTCTAGTCTCTCATCCCCTTAAATATCACTTCCCTGAAACACTGCCTGGCGCTGTCAGTGACGACTGCCCAGTCAAAGTCCTTAAATTCTCTCCACATCATACTAGATCACACAAGTTCATAATCTGTCGCAAAATGTCCAACTTTGACTCTGATATACTTAATAGCCATCTCTCAGCTATCAACTGGAGCTTCCTTAAACACCTACCCCTGGACGATGCCGTTCAAAAATTCAATTCAATGTTCCTTAACTTTCTCACCTCCCTTGCCCCCTTCATGTACAGTAAGAGTAAAATCTATTGTATCCACTTGGCTTACACTCTTCACCCACTCATTAATGAAAAACAGAGACAAAGCTTGAAAGATCTGGTCCAAAACTAATCTCCCTACCCACTTCCAACACTATAAAGAACTTCACAACCTTACTAAGAAATCCATCTATAATGACAAAATGAACTTCTGTAATAACCCTCCCTATCCATATTTTACTAAACCACAGAAATTCCGGCACACCATCAACCAAATTCTTCATCCTGGAACCCCCCCCCCCCCGACCATGTCCTAATAACTCTCCACTAGAAACTGCCACTAAATTCAAGTCCTGTTTCCTAGATACTATCAGCAATGTTGACACTTCAAACCAACCCCAACCCAAATGCTAAACCCCCCCAACCTACCCACTTCCTCCAACTCCTTTCCAGCTTTCTCACTACCTTGACCCCCCTCCATTGATAAGCTACCACCTCTCTTTCTCCCGAAAGCTGCTAACTCTCTAGAACTCCTCTTCTCCAGTCTTATTTAACTGGTCCATTACTGAATCCAAAGTACCTGCTATCTGGAAACATTTCTATACCTTGCCCATCCACAAGGGAGGTAATTCCTCTGAACTTGCCAACTTCAGTCCCATTGCAATTCTATACCCTCACTCTAAAATTCTTGCAAAATGTGTACACAAACAAATCCTTCACCTTCTCCTACAAGGGAATCTACTTGCTTCCACTTAACATGGCTTTCAATCTAAACATAGCACCTCTACTGCTCTTATTTCCTTCATAAACACCATATCCCAAGCCAGAGACCATAATAAACTGGTCTCATGCCTATTTCTAGATCTCTCAAAGGCATTTGACACAGTTCCCTACCCTCTTCTCATGCACAAACTCTCTGAACTAAACTTCTCTACTTCCACTATTTCCTGGTTCACTAGTTACTGACTCCAATCTGTCAAATGGCTCTCTGCTACCTCTCTAGCTCTGCCTGTTAAGATGGGTATATCCCAAGGATCAGTCCTTGGCCTATTACTGTTTAATATCTTTACCAATCTGCTATATACCTCATGTCCTCAGTCATCACTAGTGCAAAACACAGACAACTCCATAGTTACCACCATATCGGATTCCATCTCTGACCTCAATACACTGACACAGACTTCCTTCTTATCCATCGTAAGTTGGTTCACTAAGAATCAGCTTATTCTAAATCCCCCCAAAAAAACTAAGCTTCTACTTTTCATCCTCAAAAATATGAACCATCTTAAATCCTCCTTTTCTATCTCATTCCTCAATAACACCCCTATATCTGTTGAATCACACATCAAACTATTAGGAGTCATCAGTGATGACCATCTCATTTGATCTGCATGTCCTCCGCAACATTAAGAAAACCAAGTAAAAACTTGGACTCCTTTACAGGAACAAAAATGTTTATCCAATAAAGCTAAAATCTCACTATCCCATGCCTCCCTCCTACCCACCCTGTTCTATAGCTCACAAATCATTACTATCATTCAAACCACTCTTCTAACAAAACTTGAATCCACCTACAATAAAGTTGTAAGATTCACAGCAGAGCATTCCTACCCACTCACACCACTGTCTTGCTCCAAATAAATTTTATTGGCTAGAATTTCCTCACCGGCTGCTTCTCACTCAACTTCAAATAATTCATTCTGTATTGTATTTGCCCTCTTTCTGTCCCAACATCACCTCAGTTGTCTCTCTACTCCAGTGGTGCACAACGTCCAGCCCCGGGGACAAATCCAGCCCTCGACGCAACACCATCCGGCCCCCAGAGAGTAACCAAAAAAGTTTTTAAAAAGTAAAAAAATGCTTTGCCCTTACTGCAGTCATGCAAACGTTGCAGCATGTGCTTACTTACCTAATTGACTGCAGTTGCTCACATCTCTAATTTTAGCTGCTGAAGTAACTATTCTTTGTTGTTTATAACTTGTAGTCTGTAAACAGTAGTAACTTTCTGCAAGATTTTGTAATAAGTCATAGCTGCAAGTCAGAATAAAGTTAAACGCAAAGTTGATGTATAAAACAGGTAATTTCATGACTGCTGTCTTAAGTAAAAATGCCAGTCACCTGTACCTGTTGTTAACTCGTAATGACTTACTATGTTTTGAGGTGGCCCGCAGATGCATTAAGAATTTGTGTAGTGGCCCTCCCCACAAAATGATTGTGCACCACTGTTCTAATCCCTTCCAAAATCCCTGTAAAGCTCCAAACAAAACCTTCTCCAAATCTACAAGCCTAAAACAAAAATAGGACAAAACCTGTGCAGTTACTCCCCACCCCAGTCCTGGAACAAACTTCCCTTAGACATTAGACACCCTCTTAAATTCAAAACTGCTACTAAAAACTATCTAAACAGGATAAGGATCTGCCACTGTAACTACCCCCCCCTTAAAGGATCACCCAGTACTCATCACCTCAGTCTTACCAATCCCCCTTTCTTTTGCTTCATTAATACTCTGCAACTAATGTGTTATCCCTTTATTTACAGCGTTTGTACTGCACATCTTTACTGAAGTATGCAAGACTTATTCTCAGATAGGACTGGACAGCTTGATTTTATTGACGTAATAATGTATATACTCTCTGATTTGTTAACCATGTATTTTTGCTCAGTATATTCATTCTAATTTTTGTTGTAATTCTTGTAATTTTTTTTTTGAAATTATAAGTGTTCATAGGTAGGTACTAGGCTATCTGCCCGAGGGCATTTATAAGCCTAGCTAGAGTGTGTCGGCTTTCACCACCCCATTGATTAATTAACTGATCCTCTGTCAAGCAGAGCCAATGAAGTGATCCCAGGGGTGTATTTTCTGTTACTTTTTTCTGTGTGGAGCTTTTCTCCCCGGGCCTTCACTAAAAAGGGACTTCAGCTCAGTTGGACTAACCCGGTCAACAAATGTCAAATAAATAAATAAAAATAATTAATGCTCAAGGTAGCCAGTAAAATGTCTGCCTGTTTTCACAATTACTCTTAACACCAGAATCGAAAATCCACACTGAAAACCCCTCAGGTCTTGGCAAGCAAACAATTCAAATAAAAAGCTGAAATTTTAGAGCGTTAAATTTAAATATAACGTATTTGTTCCAGAGAGTTGGGAATGTCTTTTCTTATCAAAATTTCAACATTTATAGGTTCATAGGTTCATAGGTTCATACTAGGCTATCTGCCCGAGGGCATTTACAAGCCTAGCCCATAGTTTTGTGGCTTACGCCACCCCTTTAGTATGGGGAACTATACCCATTATTTTGCTGTGCCTCTGTTTATTTTGCTGTGCCTCTATAATTATACAGATATGGATATCGACAAAACACATTTTAAATTATTGTCTAAAGGATTAAAGTTTATTCCCACTGCAAAACCTAAATTAGTGGATACGCTGATAGAATTTAAGAAGTATACACGGAAATTAAATTTAGCCATTCTATTTAAGGATGGTGTTGAAAAGTTGACCACATCTCAAAGCAATTTAGGACAGTGCAAGACACTAAAAAAGAAAAGTAAATTTATTCCGCCTACACATCCTACGGTGGCGGTCTTTGATAGAGTAGTAACTAGACATATATATAAGTTATTCAATAAGACTTCTATTAGTAAATTGAACTCTAATTTGACCATGGAAGAGATAGAATTATTAGAAGAATTACGACAGAGTGAAACAGTACGTGTAATGAAACCCGACAAGGGAGGGGGAATAGTTATCTATGACAGCAATGTATATTCAGACAAGATTTATGATATTTTGTATAATGTAGATAATTATCAGATAGTATCTCGTAATGAGATTCAGACTTCATACAGGCAGATTGATTATTATGTTGAAGAATTTCTGATAGATCACAGAATTTCAGACGAAATACACGGATTTATTAAAGTGGAATATCCGTTGTTGGCTAGGATTTTTGGTATTCCTAAAACTCATAAGAACACCATAGACCCTCCATTTAGACCTATTATTTCGGGAAGTTACTCAAAGATCTTTCCCATGGGTGTTATAATTGACCAACAATTGAAGCATATTTATAATATTGTACCTCATATGGTTAAAGATTCGTGGGAATTTTTAAGAAAATACCCTACAAATACATGGAATCAAGATCTTGTGTTTGTCACTGTGGACATTGTTGACTTGTTTAGTTGCATACCAAAAACTTCTGGTTTGGAAGCATTTTTGAATAGTGTAAGAAAATAAGTGGCCTATCTTGGGACAATATATGTTTGATTATGGAATTAATGTCATTGGTGCTAGAACATAATTATATTGAATATGAAGGAGAATTTTTCAAACAAATACGAGGGGTGGCTATGGGAGCATCATGTGCTCCCATATTTGCCAATCTAGTTATGCTAGATTGGGAAGAAAGAACGATTTTCCCTAGTAAATATTACAAACATATTAAATATTACTCTAGGTATTTGGACGATATTTATATTTTATGGGAAGGCACCAAGACTTTATTGGACGAATTTCTTACATATATTCATGCTAGTAGTGATTTTTTGAAATTTACTTCAACTAGTGACTCTAATGGTTTGGCTTATTTGGACACTTTTGTGTTCAAAGGCAATAACCGGTTTGAGTCTAAACTGTATTGAAAAAACACATTCTCTAATAATTATTTGGAATTTTCGAGTAATCATCCTAGGAGAATGTTTGGTAATATTGTTAAAGGACAGATTATTAGAGCTATAAGAATGACTTCGAATTTTAATGATATGTTGGATGAAGTTTCGTTTATTACGGACCTTTTTAAGAGTAGAGGTTATGACTGTGCAATATTAAATAAAGTTTCAGCAAGTTTGATTAAAGAATGGGGTATTAAGTATAAACCCCTTTTAGGAGAATGTGTTTACGGCACAACTAACAACAAAGTAGAGTTGAAAACAGGTCCATTAGAGACAAATATTGGAAGGGTATGTGTTTTAGAGTATGGTCCACATGTAGCTAAAATAAAACACATTATCATTAACAATTGGAGTATTATTCAAGCAGACGACAGTATAATACATATATTGGGTAGCACACCATCTTTTGTTTACAAAATGGGGAACAACTTGAAGAAGTTGTTGGAGAGAAGAATAGACAATAAATTCAGTGAAGGTGAACACACCAAAAAATGTGGTATGTGTCGTCAGTGCAAGAATATTATGGAAGAAGAAAAAATTAAATTGAATAATGTTAATAATACTACCATAAGATTTAGATCAGGTAACTGTAATACTAAGGGGGTGGTATATTTAGCTAAATGTGAAAGATGCCCAAGTTTCTACATAGGGAAAACTGAGCAAAAGTTTAGTAAAAGGATATATTCCCATTTGTATAGTATAAAAACAAGAAATGAGAATAATGCATTGTATAGGCATGTCAGTAAAAACGACTTGACTCATTCTTTTAAATTTGGTATTGTAGATTGTGTTAAGACAAATAACAGGGGTGGTAACTTTAAAGAACATTTGTTATTTAAGGAAACCTGGTGGCAACTATATACAGATGCCGTGCATGAACCAGGTTTAAATGATTCAATATCTATTAAATACATGTTGTGATATAGCATATTTATTTTATTCATTTTAATGTTCATTATAGAATAGTTTAAATAGTGGTAGATAGTATGTAATGTTTATAGCATAGTATATATATAGTATAGATATATAAGTAATTATTTATTTGCTGGCATTTGATTAACTATGTGTGTTATAAATATTATATGCAGTTTTTAATGGAGTTGTGTGCCTTTAAAGTATTTGAATTTTTGGCGCCAAAAAGTGCTTTTAAGCTGTTCAGTTTAAAATGGTGATTAGTTCTGAGGAAGCTCAACTGTATGAGTGAAAGCGCTAAACTGATTGAATTTTGGAATAAATACGTTTTATTTAAACCAACCCTTAATCTGTTGCGGATTGTGGAACAAATACGTTATATTTAAATTTAACGCTCTAAAATTTCAGCTTTTTATTTGAATTGTTTGCTTGCCAAGACCTGAGGGGTTTTCAGTGTGGATTTTCGATTCTGGAGTTATACAACACTCTGATACTTTGGTTTTTGAAAGTTTGGTTTACCCCATGGCGTCTGTTAGCGAAACAACACCAACGCTGAGTCCATCTATTTCACGCAGTGAGTGGAACAGCGTTCAGGCTGAATTAGCCACGCTGAGGAGCGAAATCCACAACATTACGTGTTTATTGAAGGAAATTGGGCGAACTCCTAGTTGTCGCCCAGACAATATTGTTAGTACTTTGCCAGCACAGGAAGGTGAGTCTCTTCCTGTTTTACAAATTACGCACCCCACGATAAGTGACAATATTAATGCCAATAACTTTAATAAGTCTAACATTTCTAGTTCGGAGTCTGTTGTTATACCAAATGGACAGAGAGGTGACTGTAACTTCTCTAATTCAATTGACTTGCCTACAACTCGCCAACAGCGGGGTAGTAGTAGGTTGGGGTTGTCGGACTTTACTTTGACTTTGTTTTCACTGAAAATGAAGAAGAATTTCAATGAGTGGGTACAAGACCTAAGAGACCAGTACCTATTCGAACATATGCCAACTGTACTAAGGTAAATGGTGGAGAGTGTTGTCAAGATTTAAACATCAATAAGACAGCACGTACTGGTCAACAGCAGTCTCAAATTGGAGACCGTTTACAAAAGTTTCTACATTACACCTGTGACTTTAACACTAAAAACGGGACTGAAATACAACAAGACAATTCTATGGCTAAATGTGGTTCTTTACGTGAACTTATTTATTTGTTTAGTAAAAAATTGCAACTCATTAATAATTTAAAAATGGATAATGCATATTTTGTCAAATGTATTGATTCCAATGTAGTCCCGATGGGGCTTAGATTTTTTAAGGTTCCCATGGGAGTGGAGTTAACAGAGCCTGTTATGTCAGACTTTAATATTTTATTTGATTCATTTGGTATTCAATACATGAAACATCTGATAAAATATAATGACGGTTATTTGTGGAAGTGGAAAATATTAATAATGTAATTCGGCATGATGTACTTTTTCCTCAATGGGAAAAGTTGTATCAGAAACAATTTCAGAATGTTGAAATTTACTCTAAGAAGGTATATAATAGAAAGGCACAAAAGTTAATAAAGGATATAACCCAATACCAAAAAAATACTGCATATAAATGGAATATGAATTCAATTAATAAAACTTTTAAAAAACACAACCAAGTTCCAATTATGGAAAATGGTATGAATTTAAATAACAGTACAGGACATGACTATCAAGAAGATCATTTTTTGGGGGAGGCGAACACCCGCAAGCCGAAAAGGTTCAAGAGATGGGAAGAGCAACATTACAGAAACCATCAATGGTAGTTACGGCTAGAAATAATTCTGATAGTCATGTTAACAATGTTTTTGAAAGGAATGATGACACTGTATATGAGTGTAGTGGTCCTAATCATAAAATATACATTCAGGACATTCATTCACATATTGGTAACACAGAAATTTTGATTGATACATCTGTGAATGAAGGAATAGAAGAACAGGACGTACTGAGAGTTGGGAATGTCTTTTCTTATCAAAATTTCAACATTTATAATTATACAGATATGGATATCAACAAAACACATTTTAAATTATTGTCTAAAGGATTAAAGTTTATTCCCACTGCAAAACCTAAATTAGTGGATATGCTGATAGAATTTAAGAAGTATACACGGAAATTAAATTTAGCCATTCTATTTAAGGATGGTGTTGAAAAGTTGACCACATCTCAAAACAATTTAGGACAGTGCAAGACACTAAAAAAGAAAAGTAAATTTATTCCGCCTACACATCCTATGGTGGCGGTCTTTGATAGAGTAGTAACTAGACATATATATAAGTTATTCAATAAGACTTCTATTAGTAAATTGAACTCTAATTTGACCATGGAAGAGATAGAATTATTAGAAGAATTACGACAGAGTGAAACAGTACGTGTAATGAAACCCGACAAGGGAGGGGGAATAGTTATCTATGACAGCAATGTATATTCAGACAAGATTCATGATATTTTGTATAATGTAGATAATTATCAGATAGTATCTCGTAATGAGATTCAGACTTCATACAGGCAGATTGATTATTATGTTGAAGAATTTCTGATAGATCACAGAATTTCAGACGAAATACACGGATTTATTAAAGTGGAATATCCGTTGTTGGCTAGGATTTTTGGTATTCCTAAAACTCATAAGAATACCATAGACCCTCCATTTAGACCTATTATTTCGGGAAGTTACTCAAAGACCTTTCCCATGGGTGTTATAATTGACCAACAATTGAAGCATATTTATAATATTGTACCTCATATGGTTAAAGATTCGTGGGAATTTTTAAGAAAATACCCTACAAATACGTGGAATCAAGATCTTGTGTTTGTCACTGTGAACGTTGTTGACTTGTTTAGTTGCATACCAAAAACTTCTGGTTTGGAAGCATTTTTGAATAGTGTAAGAATATACAGTGGTCTATCTTGGGACAATATATGTTTGATTATGGAATTAATGTCATTGGTGCTAGAACAGAATTATATTGAATATGAAGGAGAATTTTTCAAACAAATACGAGGGGTGGCTATGGGAGCATCATGTGCTCCCATATTTGCCAATCTAGTTATGCTAGATTGGGAAGAAAGAACAATTTTCCCTAGTAAATATTACAAACATATTAAATATTACTCTAGGTATTTGGACGATATTTATATTTTATGGGAAGGCACCAAGACTTTATTGGACGAATTTCTTACATATATTCATGCTAGTAGTGATTTTTTGAAATTTACTTCAACTAGTGACTCTAATGGTTTGGCTTATTTGGACACTTTTGTGTTCAAAGGCAATAACCGGTTTGAGTCTAAACTGTATAGAAAAAACACATTCTCTAATAATTATTTGGAATTTTCGAGTAATCATCCTAGGAGAATGTTTGGTAATATTTTTAAAGGACAGATTATTAGAGCTATAAGAACGACTTCGAATTTTAATGATATGTTGGATGAAGTTTCATTTATTATGGACCTTTTTAAGAGTAGAGGTTATGATTGTGCAATATTAAATAAAGTTTCAGCAAGTTTGATTAAAGAATGGGGTATTAAGTATAAACCCCTTTTAGGAGACTGTGTTTACGGCACAACTAACAACAAAGTAGAGTTGAAAACAGGTCCATTAGAGACAAATATTGGAAGGGTATGTGTTTTAGAGTATGGTCCACATGTAGCTAAAATAAAACACATTATCATTAACAATTGGAGTATTATTCAAGCAGATGACAGTATAATACATATATTGGGTAGCACACCATCTTTTGTTTACAAAATGGGGAACAACTTGAAGAAGTTGTTGGAGAGAAGAATAGACAATAAATTCAGTGAAGGTGAACACACCAAAAAATGTGGTATGTGTCGTCAGTGCAAGAATATTATGGAAGAAGAAAAAATTAAATTGAATAATGTTAATAATACTACCATAAGATTTAGATCAGGTAACTGTAATACTAAGGGGGTGGTATATTTAGCTAAATGTGAAAGATGCCCAAGTTTCTACATAGGGAAAACTGAGCAAAAGTTTAGTAAAAGGATATATTCCCATTTGTATAGTGTAAAAACAAGAAATGAGAATAATGCATTGTATAGGCATGTCAGTAAAAACGACTTGACTCATTCTTTTAAATTTGGTATTGTAGATTGTGTTAAGACAAATAACAGGGGTAGTAACTTTAAAGAACATTTGTTATTTAAGGAAACCTAGTGGCAACTATATACAGATGCCGCGCATGAACCAGGTTTAAATGATTCAGTATCTATTAAATACATGTTGTGATATAGCATATTTATTTTATTCATTTTAATGTTCATTATAGAATAGTTTAAATAGTGGTAGATCGTATGTAATGTTTATAGCATAGTATATATATATATATATATATATAGTATAGATATATAAGTAATTATTTATTTGCTGGCATTTGATTAACTATGTGTGTTACAAATATTATATGCAGTTTTTAATGGAGTTGTGTGCCTTTAAAGTATTTGAATTTTTGGTGCCAAAAAGTGCTTTTAAGCTGTTCAGTTTAAAATGGTGATTAGTTCTGAGGAAGCTCAACTGTATGAGTGAAAGCGCTAAACTGATTGAATTTTGGAATAAATACGTTTTATTTAAACCAACGCTTAATCTGTTGTGGATTGTGGAACAAATACGTTATATTTAAATTTAACGCTCTAAAATTTCAGCTTTTTATTTAAATTGTTTGCTTGCCAAGACCTGAGGGGTTTTCAGTGTGGATTTTCGATTCTGGAGTTATACAACACGCTGATACTTTGGTTTTTAAAAAATTACTCTTAACAGAAGCAGGTTCATGTTTCATTGTGTGATGCTTGCAGGCAGCTTAGATTCTACCTGAACAGAACCAAATCCATCAGGATTAATTCACAGCTGTTTATCTAATTTTTAAAAAAGAAAGTTTGCCATAAGGTTTCTTAAATTATTTAATTTTATTAAATGTTGTTGCACAAATGAAATAAGGTCAACTTCTGTGCCTAGACAACATGGGCAGTAGTTTCCTCTGAAGCATTTTTTTAGAATGTTTCCTTGGATGATTTTTATGCAGCAGATACAGGGGCTTCACTGAACATTTTCACAGAACACTGCAAACCAGATGTCAGCTAAAGATCTCGGTCTTCTTTCAGTACTGTAGTAATGAGGGTTATCTTACCTTGATGGTGACCACCCAGGAGGGTTCGTTTGGCACTATGTCCTCTTGGTTCCCAAGGATGACAGTCTTTCTTAGCTGAGATACTTAAGTTTATATTTGTCATAACATTAGGTCTGAATGAGCATATTTATGTATTTTATTTATTTATTTATTTGACTATTGTTAACCAGGATAGTCCATCTGAGCAAAAGCTCTTTTTCAGTGGAGGCTCAGGGAGAAAAGATCCGCAGTACAAGTAAGCAAGAAAAATTTACAAAAATTAAAGTTGAATACAATACACAATAAAACAGTTAAGTAAACGTAGCTAACACTCCACAGTACAATATAGTAAGAGGCATTATAACATTGAAGGAAAAAACATAGCAAAGAAATATATAGTAAAACATTTGAATTAATTTACATAACACAATGGGTTATCTTCAGAGGCTTATTGTACGATACAGAGCAGTTGTTAGAGTTATGGTACTAGGGAAGGGAGGAATACAGAGGATAGTGGTAGAAAAAAGGGTGGGTTCATGTGGGATGATTACAAAGCAAATCCATGTGCTGTTAAGGTACCCTTTGAGAGTTTTCTTGAATTTGTGGATGTGATAAATGTTTCTAAGGGTCATGGGAATCTTGTTCCATGCAAGAGCAGAGAAATAGCTGTAGAGATTCTGTCCAATAGATTTTTTAGGTTTATGAATTTGTAAGAGACATTGGTCAGAGCTTCTGGGGGATTGAGGGTGCTTATAGAGGGAGACAAGTGAGGAAATGCTAGGGCAAGAGGTGGGCTTATTCAGAATAGTATGGATAATGAGAAGTTGGGTAAATAAGAATTGATTAGGAAACTCTAGCCAGTTGAGTGTCTGGAGAGTGAGACAGTGGTGTGATCTTGAGGACAGATTGGCTGCAAATCTTGCAACTTTGTTGTAGGTGGTTTCAAGTTAGAAAGTAGTGAGAACTGTAAGCTGGTTAAAATTTGAGAGCTGTAAAAGAGATTGGGGAGAAGTTGAGCTTGGGCTAGTGAGATTCTGGAGGTGGATGTGAGAATCCTTTTGTTTCTGTAGAGTAAACAGAGCTTTTGGTGGGTTTTCTTGATGCAGTTAACGTACATGAAGGTCAAATTTTAGTTGATTGTCCAGTATTACTTCAAGCAGTTTAGTGTGGTATTCAGCTATGATCATAGTGTTGTTGAGGGAAGAGAGTGAAGGAGGATTTAAGATGGTAGAGGAATTTTGGGAGGAAGAAAAGAAGATGTTCTTCGTTCCACATTGCTGCAGTCCTTACTATTGGGTAGTCCGCTGTCCAGTCGGCCCGAATACCAGAGTATATGGCTGACGTCGGTCAGGGCGCATTAGACTGACGTCAGTACGTCAGGGTACTAATGCGCATGACCGACGTCATATCCTCAGTCTTTTTTGCCACATGGTCCGATGCAGAAGCAGTTTTGCGAGTGCAGGTTGGCGTTCTGAAATATTTCCGAAGCCGGAGTTTCAGACCGAATCAGAGTTGGCTAAGTACCCCGTTGGGGAACATTTTGGTTTGGACTTGCCTCAGTATTTAACCGGATGTCAGAAAAAGTGAATAACTGTATTTCTTGTGGGAAACAGATACCTCATAGGGATTACCATACCTTGTGTATACCTTGTTTAGGGCCTGAGCACGACGTTGTTGGATGCCGCTCTTGTGCTAGGTTTAACAAACGCACTATTAAGAGGCGGTTAGACTGTGCCAGGTTAGTGTTTGGGAAGCGTTGCAATTATAAAATGCCGTCGGATGCTCCGACGCCCGCTTCGTCCAAGAAGCGCAAGGGCAAAACAGCGAAGCCTAGGGTTGATGAACCGGCAGTCCCGGACGTCGGTTCTTTAGAAGGCTCAGTGGAGCCAGAGGTTTTGCCAGGAGTTTCTTTGGAGTCTCAGGCAGAGACTTTACTGTTACAGGATGTGCCTTCTCAGGAGGTAGGCCAGGCTGAGGGGGCTTCTCAGGTAACTGTTCTTCCCTCTCTTCCCAAGGTAGTTAGAGCCTCTCCTTCTGTTGCCAAAACTTCTTTGAGAGGTAGGCCAAGTTCAGCTTCAGTGGGGGCTTCTCCTAGCATTTCAGGTTCTGTGCCTAAGAAACATATGCTTAAAATGGCAGAAGATTTGATTACTATGATTAGAGGTTCTATGCCCCTCCTGATAAGAGGCCTAGGGTGGAACCGAGTTTGATAGTTTTGAACAGTGTTCAGAGGCTTCTGAGTCTTCTGCGGAAGATTTGCAGGAGTATCCTCCTTATTCTGATTCTGATGTGGATGATTCCACTCCTACAGCTTCTCCTCCTGAGGATTTCTCATTTTCAGAGACTCTGCATTCCATGAGGGAGCACTTTAAATGGGAAGGCCAGGATTACTCTGATTCCAGGAAAAGGCTTAGGGAATTCTTGTTTTGCCCCAGCATAGGCCCTTAGCTATACCTCCTGTGTTGAATGTGGTGGAAGATGTTTTGCAGAGGCTTCCCTGAACCCTGATTCTTTGCCTCCTGCTCCTGTTAAACCTGATAGGTACTATAGGGTGCCTGAAGCTCATAAGTATCTTTTAAGAGTCCTAGGGCAGACCCGAAACTGTTTCTCAGGGACCTAAAGGTGTTAAGGCCTCTGTTGTTAAAAACCCTGTTCCCACTGATAAAGAGGCAAGGGCTTTGGATAGATGGGGAAAGAAAGTGTATACTTCTTCCACTTTAGCCATGAGGGCGTTGAATTGTCAGTTTCACATGCTTAAATATCAAAATTATCTCCTTTCACAACTGAAATCTAAGGTGGATGCTTTGGCGGAAGGTATTGAGTGTAAAGAGTTGCTGGATTTAGTTCATGTGTCTGAACAAGTGGGTAAGCATTCTTTGCAATGTGGTTTTGATGCTGTACAGGCCTCCTCGAGGGTGGCTGCCACTAGTTCTGTTCTTCGCAGGCATGCCTGGTTGAGGGATCAGAATTTAGCTGAGCATGTTAAGACTAGGATTTTGGATGCTCCTTTACAGTCTGATGTGTTGTTTGGTTCGCCTGTGGAAGCAGTTTTAAAGAAAATGGAGGACAAAGCTAAGTCTATGCAAACTGTTAAAGTTTTTTGCAGGTGCAGCCACCGAAGTTTAGTAGAAATTGGCCTACTAAGGGATGGACATATCCTGCTTATGATTCCCAGTCTAGGGGTAGGTCTAGACGTGGTAGGGGCAGAGCTCAAGGCTCTTTTAGGCCTAGAACAGGCAGTTCACCTGCTCAGACTTCTGGTGAGGGCAGGGGTCAGTCCTTTCGTAAACAGACCCAATGACCTGCCTTTTCAGCTGCCAGTAGATTCTCGTCTGGCAGCTCCTTTGGGAGGAAGACTGTCTCTTTTCAAAGGAAATTGGGATTTAATTACTCAAGACAGATGGGTGTTGGATATCATTCACCACGGTTACAGGTTTTATTTCCATACATTGCCCCCTTTCAAAGGCATGCCAGATGTTCCTCCTCCACAAAGGAAAGAGGCTCACAAGCAAATTTCTCTGTTACTCCAAATAGGGGCCATTCAGCCAGTCCCTGTATCAGAAAGGGGCCTAGGATTTTATTCTCGCCTGTTCCTAGTACCAAAGAAGGGGAACACGGGGAGACCAATTTTGGATTTATCTATCCTCAACACTTATCTGGACATTCCCAAATTCAAAATGTTGACGTTACAACAGCTTTTACCTCTGCTGGGCAAAGATCACTGGATGGTAACTTTAGATCTCAAGGAAGCTTACCTTCATGTGCCTATAAGACTAACTTGCAGGAAGTATCTGCGTTTCGAGCTGGAAATTCTCATTATCAGTTCTCTGCATTGCCCTTTGGCTTATCTACTGCCCAGAGTATTCACAAAGGTTCTGGCTCCAGTGATAGCTTACTTCAGGCTAAAAGGAATTCAAATCTATCCTTACTTGGACGACTGCCTGATTCTGGCTCAAGAAAAGGAAGACCTTCTACAGCATCTGGAATATGTTATAGCAGTGCTAAGATGCCTAGGGTATTCTGTGAGCGAAATAAAGTCCAGTCTAGTACCCTCTCAAGACATGTGCTTTCTGGGTGTGAGACTGAATACAGCAGCCCAGATGGCCTTTTAACCCGGACAAACAAAAGAGTCTATCACTTTACTTCCATCAACTATCTCATCAGTCCGTGCTGACTGCAAGGACAGTCCTTCAAGCATTAGGGTTCATGGCATCTTGTATTCTGGTGCTTCCCAATGCCAAACTGCATATGAGGAAGCTACAATGGTATCTCAAAATGTATGGACACAGCACTGCCAGGATTTGGACACTGTCATTCAAATAATACCTTGCCTTCAAAAGAATTTTTGTGGTGGGCTCAGGAATGTCACCTAAACAAGGGACTCTCTGTGACCCGGCCAGAGGCGAGTCAGATTTTAACGACAGATGCCTCGGACATTGCTTGGGGAGCTCATCTAAATGGAAAGTGGATACAAGACAAGTGGCCTGCCAGACTACAGCATCTACATATCAACATGAAGGAGATGTTAGCAGTCCAGTTTGCATTAATGGCTTTCAAGGAGTTACTTCTTCCAGGGCAGGTGTTGATTCTAACAGACAACACAACTGTCATGTGGTACATCAACAAGCAAGGGGAACACATTCTTATCCTCTATGCAGGCAAGCAATGATTTTATGGGAGACTGCGCTAAGCTTGCAACTAACTCTTCAGGCAAGGTTTCTGCCGGAGCACAGAACTCCTTAGCAGATGTGTTAAGCAGACAAATCATGGATCCCCACGAGTGGAAACTGGATCTTCATGTATTTCAGAAATTGACAGTGTCATGGGGAACTCCAGACATAGATCTGTTCGCTTCTCCACTAAACCACCAGCTGCCAAAGTTTTGCACAAAGGGGTTTCATCACACAGCTTGGAAAGTGGATGCTCTGTCTTTCAGTTGGAAAAACCTTCATGTGTATGCCTTTCCACCTCTGCCTCTTCTTCCAAAGGTGCTATTAAAAGTCAGACAAGACAAGCCAAGGATGATTTTGATAGCTCCAGATTGGCCTCGGCAACACTGGTACCCACTACTAAGGAGTCTGGTAAGGAAACCTCCATGGCCTTTACCTTTGATTCCTCATCTGTTATCTCAGAAGGACGGTCATCTGCTCAATGTCAAGCTTCACTCTCTTCATCTAACAGCCTGGCATATTCTGTGTTGAAACACAGCAGGTCTCAACTTCCTCAACAAGTTTTAAATGTGATTATGGAAGCTAGAAGACCTAGTACAAGGAAAGTGTACGCAGAAAAATGGAAGAGATTTTTATTTTGGAGTACAGCAAAGAATTTGGAGATTTCTGAGCCTAATTTGAGTGTGGCTCTTCAATATCTTACTGAGTTATTGGACAAAGGTTTGTCCTTCTCTTCCATTAAGATTCATGCTGCAGCAATTTCAGCTCACTATGATTGTGACCCACCATTGTTTTCGCATCCTTTGTTCAAGCAGTTTCTTAGAGGGGCAAAGAATATAAGACCCCCACGTAGAGCTCCTACTCCTGCTTGGGATCTCAATTTTGTGTTGGAAAAACTTACTCTACAACCTTTTGAGCCTGCGGCTACTGCTGAATTGAAATACTTGTCATGGAAGACTGCTTTTCTGTTGGCTATTACTTCTGCAAGAAGGGTGTCTGAGTTGCAGGCCCTTATGGCAGTAGAGCCCTTTTGATTTTCCATAAGGATAGGGTATCATTACGTACTAATCCTTCCTTTATGCCTAAGGTGGTTTCTAGTGTGGCTTTAAACCAAACTATTCATTTGCCTACTTTTATGCAGACCCCCAAAATAAAGGGGAAAAGATTTTGCACACTTTAGATGTACACAGGCAATTGCGTTATTATTTAAGCAGGACTAAGGATTTTAGGCAGTCTCAGCAGTTGTTTGTTTCTTTTGCTTTGAGTTCAGGGCAAGCCTGTGTCAAAACAAACTATTTCTAGGTGGATTGGGTTTTGCATTGCATTTTGTTATTCCCATCATGGCAAGGAGATTCCAGCTGGGATTAGGCCTCATTCCACTAGGGCTACTGCCACTTCAACAGCATTTCTAAGGGGGGTGGCAACTAAGGATATTTTAGAGGCAGCTACTTGGAGTTCTGTGCATACTTTCTCTAAGCATTATCACCTTCCTATCTACTCTAAGTCTAGGGCTGGTTTTGCCACAGCTGTTTTGCAAGGCATGTTGTCAGCTCCTACTTCTTTATGATTTGCCAGCCTCCTTACCTCTGCTTTGGGATTCTACCCAATAGTAAGGACTGCAGCAATGTGGAGCGAAGAACATAGTACAGTTTTGTACCTACCATAAATGTAGATGTTCGAGGATCCACATTGCTGCAGTCCAATTTACCCTCCCTCCTTCCCTCTGTGTTTAGGGGTGGTTGTGTAGGTGAGGTTATATGCTGATATTTTTGTATATATTTTTGTATATATTGTACATATTTTTGGTGCAGGTATTTTGGGCCTTGTCTTTTTAGGGTCTTCTGACATCTGGGGCAAGAAAAGACTGAGGATATGACGTCGGTCATGCGCATTAGTACCCTGACGTACTGACGTCAGTCTAATGCGCCCTGACCGACGTCAGCCATATACTCTGGTATTCGGGCCGACTGGACAGCGGACTACCCAATAGTAAGGACTGCAGCAATGTGGATCCTCGAACATCTACATTTATGGTAGGTACAAAACTGTACTTTTTGTCTTTTTAGGGTTTGGTACGAGTTGGTTGTTAGTAAGCCATCTTCCAATGAGGTTGAAAGATGTTTGCGTCGGTGTTAGCAGGTCGGTGGGACTGTCAGTGATAGAAATGATGGTGGAGTCATCTGCGTACTGTATGATGGAAGACCGAGGACAGGATGTGTGGTTGATTAGTAAAAATGTTAAAAAGGAGGGGGCTTAAAATAGAGCCTTGAGGGACACCCATTTTGATGGGGGGAATTTACAGATTGCAGCCTGTTTTTTGAGGTAGCTATTGAACCAGGAGATGGTTATTGAGGAGAGGTTGAGTTGAGAGAGTTTGTAGAGGAGGATGGGGTGAGAGATAGTGTCAAAGGCTTTGGAGAGATCTAAAAAGATGCCAGACACTAGTTTATCATTGTCTCTAGCTAGGAAGATGGAGTTAGTAAAGGAAATAAGTACAGTAGTGGTGCTGTGGTGTGGGGGGAAGCCATGTTGAATAGGGGTAATTAGGTTTTCAAAAGTAAGGTAAGCTGAGATTTGTTTATAAACACAGTACCCAAGAATTTTGGAGAGGGGAGAGAGTATTAGCAATAGGTCATTAATTGGAGTGCTCAATAGAATTTCCACCTTTGTAGATTGGTATAGTGTGGAACTTTTTCAGGGGACGGGAACAGTGGATTTCCTAACTGAGCGGTTTATGAGGATGGAGACAGGATATGCTATGGAGTCAGCAACAGCTTTTAGGAAGAGAGAAGGCAGGTTGTCAGGTGAAGGGGAACATGGCTTAAGTTTAATAGGAAGTTTTTTGGTATAGCTGGTTGGAATGGGTTTTATTTGCAGTTGGGGGGGTAGTACGGGGTGTGGGGCTGGTTGGGAGGACAGTTTGCATAAGTTTGCTGATGTTATCTGTGAAGTATGAATTGAAATTTGAAACAGTTTCTAGGGGTGTGTTATTGAGGCAGGGGATGGGAGTTGAAGGATTTCCTGGGTGGAGAATTTTGTTGACAGTATTCCAAAATTTTTTTAGGGTTTCTGGGTTCAGTATCTTGGGGTGAGAAGTAGTATTTCTTTTTGTCAGAGTTTGTGTTTTTTGGTTAAATTTCAGAGTTCTCTATATTGTTGTCAGTGTGTAGAAGATTTGGTCTTAGTCCAGAGTTTTTCAGGCGCAATGTCTGTTATGGATAAGAGACCGAGTAGAGTTGGAGAGCCAAAGGGAACCCAGTGATTTGACTCTGAAAGTTCTGAGAGGGGCAAGAGAGTTCAAAATGTTTAGAAAGAAGGATTTGAATTGAAGGACAGCTTCGTCTAGAGGTAGGAAAGAGAGGCAAGACCAGTCAATATCTGAAAGAGAATTAATGAATGTGCCCGGGTTGAAGTTAGGTTAACATTCGGCACTCTTTAAATTTATGAGATCTGGAGAGGTGGGGGAGAATCTTTGGACATGTATGGGGGAGTGGTCACTGATTGAGTCTGGTAGGGATTCAGGGTGGTGATAGAGGTCAGGCTTAGAGACAAATATCCAGTCCAAGAAAGAGCAGGTCTTTGTAGGTTTATGAAGAAAAGTGGGTGAAGAGATACGTTGAGTGTATCCGTATAGGTTTATGGTGGTGGTGGAAGAGTTAGAGATGAGGGTGAGCCAATAAATTTTAACTTCACCTAATATTGTTTCATTGTGTATATTGTCAGACATCCCCTGTAGGATTTGTTCTAATAGGGGTATGTTCTCTCCAGGGAGAATATAGATGGTGACTGTGGTTAAAGTTTTATGATTGTTGAGTTTGCATTTGGCCAAAATGAGTTCAGCTGGATGAAAGAAGGGGGGACAGTTAATTGGGGGAGATGTGGATAAGAGGCGAGAGTAGATAATGGCAACACCTCCACCTTTTTTTATGTGTTCTGTCTAGGCATAGAATATTGTAACCAGAGGGGAGAAATTCTTTGTCAACATTATGTGGTTTGAGCCATATTTACCTGTGCCTTGGTACGGACATGCTCTGGAGGATTCTTAGTGGTTGATATGTTCTTTTTGATCAGCCTTTGAGTGGCATAACAACAATCCAGAAACAAAGCTGATTTACAGATCATTGTGGGTAAAAGGGAGGAGCTTGCAACCTGGGAAAGTTTCAGATGCTGAGCTAAATAAAGGCCTTCACCTTGGTAATAGTGTATTCATCTGGATCTAACATTAGGAAAAGTACATTACTTCATGAATATGGAAAATCACTTTCTTCTGTGTGGAGACATGCGTGAATGGGTGTACCTTCATTGAAGGTTGTGCGTCAGGGCCAGCAACTCAGCACGTAAAAATCTACTGCCAATCATTAGCGGACCGGAGTTCCGCTGTGGCGACCCCTAACTGGGAAAAGCCAAAAGACACAACAACAACTTTGTATATTCTGCATATTGTTTTGCATCCAGTTAATTTGTAAGCATACAAAGTGAATTCCTGTTCCCAAGCAAGACTCTTGTCCTTATGATGTTGTCTTAATGACATCAGAAAATGTGGGTCAAATCTAATCAAGCAATTGGTATTGTTAGGAAGACGGATGTTTGGTTATAGTGAGCAGAATCATGTAAAGTTAATAGTGCCTATCACATGACTAAAAAGGAAGCTATGCTTTGCATTAATATGCAGCCTGACATTATTAGTGTCGCTAGTTCCTGTTACATGACTAACCTAGAGGATTATGAGCAGTTTGCCAGTGCTAATCGCATTATGTATTTGAGCCATGAATGTCAAAAGGCAAGTCTTATCATCCATGTCAAGAACACATAATATTAGCTCAGCATCTGCAAACTGCTCATAATTCTTTGTAGTGCATGGAGCTTTATCTGCTTCATGTACTACAAGTTACAGTAAAAATGAGAAAAGAAAAGACACTAAGTGTTTTACCGGCTTTCAGAGCCATAAAACATTTAGTGAGCGCTTTGAGGAAGGTAGAGTAGCACAGTCTTGTATGTTTGCACTCACCTTCCATGCCTGTCAACTGTCCAGATTTTCATAGCATGTCCAGATATTTGCCTTATGTGTTGGGTGTATTCCTCATAAAGTCCATAGTTTTTGACAAATTACTGAGGATTGAAGACTCTAAATAATGGTATATATTTAGGTTTCAGACTTTGTATCCTTCAGAAAATCAGGCAAACACACATCCTATTATTCTAGTGACTTTATTTTTTCTGGCGCTCTCATTTATAATGGTAGGTTTTACTGCTTAGCCCAAGACCCGACCTTAACAACTTTAGCAGGGGTACTTAACGTTTGTTAAGGTCTGGTTTCACTCCACTCTAGTGCTTAACTGATTTGTCTTTTTCTGAATATCGGCCTATAAATCAGTGTGCTTTATGCACTACAGTAAAGTTAAGCTTTGCATTAATGCACACGCTTACATTGTTAGTGAAGTTGATTTTAACTGCAATGATAAAACTCCAGTTTTTCAAAAGATATAGCTTTTATAACAAAAAATTAATGTTTAATGTGTTTTCTCCTGTCTACCTGATGAATCTGGGCATCTTAGGGCAATGCAGTAATTGCCTCATGTACACAGACAACCCTCTCCTCCTACCACCCAACACTAAAACCTGTGAGAGATGCACTTATATAGCCAAACTGGAAGCAAAGCTCTCTTCACCTAAGACTGGACTAGACAGTCAAGAGGAGAAGGTAAACACTTGCACCACACCACAGTCAGCACATAGTCCCTCAAAACCTACACCACCAAAACACACACATAGAAACACAAAACACACACCTACATTCGCGGAGGCTCTCGGTAAAAACCTGCCCAAGCAACAGGGACCTCCAAAGCAGAAACACAAGCAACCTCCACCCTCCAACACAACCCAAATGACACATAGCCCACAAACTCAGTGTGTCACCCAACCACAGCCCATAAGTCATAACAACTTACCCAACACTCTAGTCATAGGTGACTCTATGGTCAGGCACACTGATGTTCCACTCACCAGGCTAAACAAGGAGAAAGTTACTGTCAGCTGCCTGTCAGGTGCCAGGGTCCACCACATAACACATGCACTCAAGTCACTCCACAACAAGTACAAATATGACTCTGTCATTGTCCATGTTTTGTGTGAATGACCTGAGACGTACCTCCTTGGACTACATGAAAAGGGACATGGAAGAGCTGTCCGATCTTGTAGCCCAGGCAGGTAAGACCCTAGCCCTGAGTAGCATCCTGCCATCACCCAGAATGATACCACAGTACAAGGACAAAATGATTGACTTCAACAATTGGCTATGCTTCTGGTGTCATTCTAAGGGGATCCAGTATCTGTCTGCCTGGGATGACATGACCGACAAACCACGATGCTTTGCCAGAGATGGCCTGCAGCTGTTGCTCCTGGGATTCTGGATACTGGCTAAGGCTCTAGCCACCCCTATAGTGCCTTTTTTAGGCAAGGTTCAAATGACAAATTCACTACCTTAACAGGTACAGGCAAGAAGAATTTGAGGATATTCCTACTCACTGCTAGAAGTCTAAACCTCAAAATGCAGTCACTCGAGGCACTCCTTAAAATGGAGAAGATCGACATCTGTGCAGTGACAGAGACCTGGTTCAAGGCTCTAGAGAGTACCCCTGCATTACCAGGCTATAATTCATACCACACCTTTCGGCCACCTAACCTGGACCGAAACACTAAAGATGGAGGCGTGTCCATATTCATTAAGGATATCTACACCTCCAGGCTAGTTGCTCAGCGTAATGCATCCGAGATTATCCAAGTGCAACTAACTCTGGGTAAGACCGCAATCCAAATTGTAGCTTGCTACAGATTCCCCCACCATGCCCCAGGACTCCCACTCCTCATTTCTTGATACACTGGAAAATATTAGGGTACAACCTAACACCCTAATAATGGGCAGTTTCAACTACCCTACCATTAACTGGGAAAACTACTCATGTACCAACACTTGTGCTCAACATTTTCTGAAATTCATAAATTCCAATGCCATGGATCAACTTATCCACACCCCCACCAGGGACAGCAATATCCTAGACCTGGTCATTACCACCATGGGCAACCGGTGCTCCACACCAGAGGTCAATTCCTCGTTGGTCAGATTCGACCACAAGCTAATCACCCTAGACATTCACATCCCTCCCCCACCCCCCATTAGGGAAACCACAGTAAAAAATTTCTCCAAAGCCAACTTCACGTTTCTTAAGACAGAAGTGGCAAACTTCACGACACGCATGCTGATGGACAATAGAGATATGACTGCTGAATCCTACACAAATGCACTTTATAAGCACTTACACGAGTGCATGGGTCATGCAGTCCCCAACAGAACCAAGATGCTATCCTCCAAAAAAAGTAAACCAATCTGGTGGTCCCCTGCCATAAACAAACTCTACAACAGAAGAAAGAAACTGTTGCAAAAAAGAGTAAAATCCCATGATTGGAGAAACTCCCTGGTCAGCCTCAGTAAGAAGCTGAGATCCCTCATAAAATCCTCCAAAGCTAGTTACGAAAACAAAATCACCACTGACTCTAAAGACAACCACAAAGCATTCTATAGCTATGTCAAGAATCTGAATGGGAGCACTCAGATCTGCTCTGAGTTACAGCACAATGGCACTAAATATACAGAACCAACTGACATTGCCAACATCCTGGCGGATAGGTTCAGTGCTAACTTTACCCCCCCTGTCATCCCCTAAAGGGCCCATCTCTATACCAGAAGAATGCAAAGTTCCTGTAATCACAGCTGCACAGGTAAAAAACACACTATCCAAAGCCAAGAACACAGCATCCATGGGACCTGACAACATCCCAGGCTGTGTTCTACATGAACTACAGAACGAACTGGCACCCCACCTAAATACCATGTTCAGTCATAGCCTCACCTCAGGCTATGTGCCCATTGAATGGTGCACAGTGACAGTTATCCCACTCCACAAAGGGGGAGCCACCACAGACCCCGGAAACTACCACCCCATTAGCCTAACGAGCCTGGTCTGCAAGGCTATGGAACGTATCATTATGGAACTTATAAACAATGACATTGGTAATCTCCAGACTCAGGACCCCACCCAGTTTGGGTTTGTAAAAGGCAGATCATGTTTCCTAAACCTGATAGACTTCTTTGAAGCAGTCACCAAAGCCGTAGATGAGGGTAAGGTCGTTTACACAGCCTATCTAGATCTCACCAAGGCTTTTGACACCATCCCCCACTCTAGAATTATAGATAAACTCACTACACTAGGTATAAATCCCTATGTCACAAGACGGGTTGCCAACTAGCTCACTGACAGAACCCACACTGTGAAAGTAGCAGACTCCAAATCCAACTTCAGACCAGTGACAAATGGAGTACCACAAGGTTCAGTCCTGGGTCCTCTCCTGTGTGGTATCTACTTCTCTGAAGTACAGGCCAACACAGAAGGTCTATGGCTAATGAAGTTCGCAGATGACTGCAAACTAGGAGCCATAATCAAAACTCCAAAGATGTGGACATCCTACAAAAGGGCCTCGCAGAGACAGATGCCTGGTGTCAAAGCCATGGCCTCAAGCTCAGTGCCAAAAAGTGCATTGTCATCCTTTTTGGTAAAAACTCTGTACCCATGAACTACTACATAGGCGGTAGTCTACTTAACACCGAAAGTGTGATGAGACCTTGAGACACAGGTGGACAGTAGTCTCTCCTTTGATAACCACATTGCCACAGTAGTCAGGAAATCCTTCTATGTGGCACACCTCATCACAAAAGGTTTCTCATCCAGAAAAAAAAGGTCATTGTTCCCCTCTACTCGTCGCTCATTAGACCCATTATAGAGTACAATGCCCCTTTTGGTATGTACCTCACAAGACATCTACAACTGGAAAGGCCACAGAAATACCTCACAAAGAGGATTACTGGCCTCAAACAGATGCCCTACACAGACCGTCTCAAAAAACCTGCAGCTTTACTCCATCGCACATTGCCTACTCAGAGGCGATCTCTGCCTAACACACAAAGCTATGTCAAGCCCAGAGCTTTTAGACATGCTCCACTTAAAGAAATCCCAATCCCTACGAGCTACACGCTCTAGGGACCTAAACCTTGTCTCCACAATAAACAGAACATGCTGGAAGGATAGATTCCTGTCCCAGACACTTCCCATACTCTGGAACAAACTACCTATCTATATCAAACAAAGCTCCTCATTAGCACTCTTCATGAAAAATCTTGATGATTGGATGGGTAATAGGAAATTCACCCCGAGGATCACTTCTGTGGCTCTGCTTGACAGTGGCACAGGAAAATAATTTTCTTGGGTGGTGAAAGCCAGGGTACCTTTGGCTAGGCTTATATAGGCCCTAGGGCCAATAGCCTAGTACCTACCTATGAACCTATATTTCCATATTATGTACATGAAAGACTGAAATGTTATTGGATAAGTACTGCACCAGGCATTCCAGAGCACTAGGGAATTCAGAGTTGGTAACACGTTTTAGTTAAATGCCATATGCTGGTGATAGTTATTGCCTAGTGTCACTGAAGAGGCACAGAGGATTAAAAATGTGAAGAATCTGAAAAATTTCAGGCTCTGTTGCCGTGTGTGGTAACCATGTTTAACAAAATGAAGTATAATTTATTTTTTGGTTTGCTTATTAAATACTTGTTTTTTTGAGGACATGCAGCCATAGAAAGCTTGATATGACTAAATAGTAGCAGCCTATCACAATAGAAGAAGAGTAGTTAACTACAACAATTCAGACCCCGCTGTATAAAAGAAGAGTATTTACTAACCATTATGTACTTAAGTATAGTATTTTAATTTCAAAGCTGGGGATAGTAGATGAGGGACTAGATATGGCTGGAATTATTACATCAGTTGCATTGACATCACAGCTGAAAAATTTTAATCAGAAATTATCTTGTTGCTACCACTACACAAATAGGCATCCTAGCTGGAAGTATTAAAAAGATAAAAAGGTAAGGCATTCTTGGTGTGTGTGTGTGTGTGTGTGTGTGTGTGTGTGTGTGTGTGTGTGTGTGTGTGTATACATATATATATATATATATATATATATATATATATATATATATATATATATATGATATTTAAATGATTTATTTGTAATATTTTACTGGCTTAGTACCTCCATGCAGCTAAGCCCCTGTTGCAGCTATTTCCATTCATTCCCCATCCTCACATTTAAGAGATGGTAACACTATGGCTGTTATCCAGGCAACAATGAGGGATTTTCCTTGCTCTTGTCTTAACCCCTCCTCTGGTAGCTAATGTGTATACGTGGAGATGCCAGGACCCTGTTGTGCCTTTTCTTGTGCATGTTTGCATTCCTCCACGCACTTCATTAAGGCTACCGTACATACAGAGCTTCTCAGAGACTAGCATATGTTACCTATTGTATCCTATAATATGCTTTCTGCCATTAACATCTCTCTTCATTAAGTGTTAAACTGTAGCAAGCTGCTTGCTCCTAATGTATCCTGTTAAATGATCTCACACTGAGTGCCGTTTGACAGTACTGCACTCCCCCATCATTAGCACCTGACAGTCATTACCCTGACAATGCACCATCTCCTATGATTTGCCATAGTAGCAGCTGTGTTACAGTATAGGAATAATGAATGTGTATCTTGGATGCTTCCTGTTGGAGAGACTCTGTTTGCCACAAGAGTTAAAATGGCCAGGGAAGTTCATAATGTGGGGTTCTGCAGGAAGAACGCATGGTTATGGTGCATTTGCAAGGAATGAATGGCCATCCATGCATGTTTCTTTGCAGTACTGTGTATTGAGTACTGCAAAAAATTCTGTAATGGGCTTTACTGGAAAAGTTCACCCGGAATCTGCCACAACTTGCTGTGAGGGAAAGGTTAGTTTGCTTTTGCTTTTTTGTATTTTGTATTACTTTATTGCCGTCTATTTTGTATGTTGTGATTTGTTTTCTTTGCACTGTTTTACTTGTATTTTGCTTTAAACTGCATATTAAAACTAGGAAAGAGATCACAGCTGTCTCTCTTGTTAGTCGCACAGAAAATTTTCCCACCCTTCCACCGTGGTGCTGTTGTGTTCTTAAACTCAACAGTCTTTTCTAGTTGCCTGCCCCTTATGTTAATTTGACCATATATCTCCTTCCATCTCCCCTTGCATTGGCTGTTGTAAGCACAAAATTATTATTTTGTGAAATCACTCCCCTTCAACTATTTGAATCTATTGGCCATCCTACTGTATTCCATAAAACCAGAATAAAGTGCCCACCCCCTTTCAATCCATGTTGTTCTTTTAAAATTTGTGGCTCTCCACTTAGTTTAAGGTTAAGTTACCCCCTCTTTCATATCTAACTGCTTAGTGCACTTTGCAGAGCCTAGGATATTAACCATCTTTTTCCATCTTATCTTTAACATCTGCAACATCTATTGCAAGACTACCAATTGTTAGAGCGAACACATTCTGCCTCTCAGCAGTCATTTTGGGGTTAGTTCTTCTGTTTTCTCCTGGTGAGAGAAGGAGCACAGGGACATATTTCCTGGAGACTGATGTTCAACAAAAGCCTAATAACTGCTTCATAGGTATCACCTTGGAATTTGTGTTTATATTCTCCTCCTGGTGAGAGAAATAGCAGAGTGCATTGATTGCTAACTGTTTCTGGTTGGGTAGTGAGTGTCTGTGCTTAACATTCCTGACTGATCTGGTTGCTGTTTAAGACATCTATCAGGAAAAGGCTGCAACAAGCCTGCAGACCCTTGCATCACCTGGGACAAGACTGTGGATCACCAAACAGGCTGTGGCCTGCTTCTCATCTTGGGATTAGTGCTAATGTTTTGCTTCTGGTGAGAGAAGAAGCAAAGGCGCATTGTATCCCAACAGAGTGAAGCTGTGGTGAGACCGGCACTAATAGTAGCCATTCACGCAACTCCCCCATTTTCATCATTATTGACAAGCTAAAGCTTTGTTTTCAGTAAGTACTGCTTGATTTGTTTCTAACTTCCGAATATCTGTCTAAATACTTTATCCTTAATTTGCTGGGTCTGCTTATTAGTTTCCCCTCAGGTGTTTGGCAGTTCCCTGTATAAACACAGATACCATGAGTGACATTTATTCTGTAAAAGCGCAATTTAAATTTCACAAATACCTAGATGCACACAGGACAACTAGTTTGCAGTGACAATCACTGTCCCCAGAGTTGCAAACTGGATACACTTGACATTGCTGTATATTCTTACCCCAGTTGTTTAATCAATAAAAAGGGTCTGTTGCCATGGATATGAACTTTCCCCCCATACCTCTCAACCCCCAGATCGACCTTAAAATCAAGGACATTCAGGGACACCTAATTTACATAAGATGCACATTTAAATTAGTGCATTAATGGACAGGCCCACCCATTCATTCAATTACACAAAGACAGGGCATTATTTTAAGCATTTTTTTATTGGAGAATTATATACATTGACACGTCAAAATAGAGGATTATTCATGTTTTTCAGAAAACTGTATAAAATTAAAGTAAGACATGCTCAGCTCACCCCCCCTCACAAATACCCTTAAAAACGGTGCTTATATGGAATGGAAGCAATAGATGGAATAAGGCAAGTAGTACATTCAGACTATTCATGCAACTTCAGCATCTTGACAGGCACAGGTAGTGTCTGCAGCTGATGCAGTACTAGAATGTTCTTTGTTGTAAGCAGCTGTTGCTTTTCTTGCTACTTCCAGCATGTCCTTAGGATGCTTTGCACAGTAACAGTCATTGTCCTCTTTCACAGTACCAGTCATTGTCCTCATTCACAGTACCAGTCATTGTCCTTAGGATGTTTTACACAGTAACAGTCATTGTCCTCGTTCACAGTACCAGTCATTGTCCTCGTTCACAGTACCAGTCATTGTCCTCGTTCACAGTACCAGTCATTGTCCTTAGGATGTTTTACACAGTAACAGTCATTGTCCTCGTTCACAGTAGCAGTCATTGTCCTTAGGATGTTTCACACAGTAGCAGTCATTGTCCTTAGGATGTTTCACACAGTAACAGTCATTGTCCTCGTTCACAGTACCAGTCATTGTCCTTGGGATGTTTCACACAGTAGCAGTCATTGTCCTTAGGATGTTTCACACAGTAGCCGTCATTGTCCTCGTTCACAGTACCAGTCATTGTCCTCATTCACAGTAGCAGTCATTGTCCTTGTTCACAGTACCAGTCATTGTCCTTAGAATGTTTTACACAGTACCAGTCATTGTCCTCGTTCACAGTACCAGTCATTGTCCTTAGGATGTTTCACACAGTAGCAGTCATTGTCCTCGTTCACAGTACCAGTCATTGTCCTCGTTCACAGTGCCAGTCATTGTCCTTAGGATGTTTTACACAGTAACAGTCATTGTCCTCGTTCACAGTACCAGTCATTGTCCTAAGGATGTTTCACACAGTAGCAGTCATTGTCCTTAGGATGTTTCACACAGTAGCAGTCATTGTCCTCGTTCACAGTACCAGTCATTGTCCTCGTTCACAGTGCCAGTCATTGTCCTTAGGATGTTTTACACAGTAACAGTCATTGTCCTCGTTCACAATACCAGTCGTTGTCCTCGTTCACAGTACCAGTCATTGTCCTTGTTCACAGTACCAGTCATTGTCCTTGTTCACAGTACCAGTCATTGTCCTTAGGATGTTTCACACAGTAGCAGTCATTTTCCTTAGGATGTTTCACACAGTAACAGTTATTGTCCTCGTTCACAGTACCAGTCATTGTCCTCTTTCACAGTACCAGTCATTGTCCTCTTTCACAGTACCAGTCATTGTCTTCGTTCACAGTACCAGTCATTGTCCTCGTTCACAGTACCAGTCATTGTCCTTAGGATGTTTCACACAGTAGCAGTCATTGCCCTTAAGATGTTTTACACAGTAACAGTCATTGTCCTCATTCATCTTTATTGCTAATAAAGAGTTTAATGTTTTTGGGCCAAGTGACTTTCTAAGCTCTGTTTTTACTTTACGAACCATGATGAATGCCCGTTCTGCTTCACTGTTTGAGTGCACCAAACAGACAACACTTCACATTAGCTTTTGAAAAGTTGGGTGGTCTTGTACTGGATGGCTTCCAAGCACCATCGACCAGTACTTTGGTCATATGGATGTGATGCATCTAATTTTTTAGTCAGTCATCTGATATACTGAAAACTCATCTATCAGTTTGCATCGCTCCACTCGTGAACTACAAAAACCAAGACGGGTGCCAATATCTGCTATAACAGTTGAAGAAAGTTGCAGTTTCATAGCTGGATCCAATAAACTGGCCATGCTCTGCAGCAGGGGATCTTTTGCAGGGAAATGCTTTTTCATTTTTAATAGCACTGCAGAGTAAAATTTTTGGCTCTCTTGAATGGTTTCTGCTCCACTGTACTACCCCTGATTTCATCCGAATTTTCTTCCAAATATGTTTTGACATCAGGACCAATACGAATTTCGCCGTCTTCTAAGATATTGTCCTGCACTTCAAGAATTGCATCAATACTACTTATTTTGCACAAAAACTGCCTTGCAATTGGTGGTTTCAGTACCCTACTAGCATATGCCTGTAGTAATTTGTGGATCTCATCATGCAATGTGAGCAGTTTGCTTTCCCTGCTTTGCATTAGCATATTGTAAGTTATGCAGTGGTTCAGTGGCATACTGCAGGAAGAAGAATGCCAGCTTGATGTCATGGCTCTGCAGTCTGTCAGCTATTAGATCCACTTTAACAGACCGTAGTTCATATGACAAGAAGTATGAATTCAGGGTGGGCCACAAGGCAAGCATTCTTTTTATGACTTTTGCCAAACTCAGCCATCGGGTGGGGGCATATCTGATAATTTTGAGAGGTTCATTATCCACAAACAGTGTAAATTCCTTCAGCTTCTGCTGACACTGTGCACGGCAGGAAAAGTGAGAATAAATGTCAGATATCAATTCCTCTACAGGTACAGCCATTGCCTTTACACCAGATTTGATACATAAATCGGCAATGTGGCACAAGCACCCCATATTAAAAATATGTGGATTAACCTCTTTTAATCTGGATAGCACCGAGTTCTGCTTGCCAATCATGGATGCAGCATTGTCTGATGAATAAGCCACCATGTTGTCCTGCGGTGGGAATGACGGATGCGTTTAAGGAGGAGGTGGGATTACATCAAGGATCAGCTCTGAGCCCTTTCTTATTTGCAATGTTGATGGACAGGTTGAAAGACGAGATCAGACAGGAGTCCCCGTGGACCATGATGTTTGCAGATGACATTGTGGTCTGTAGTGAGAGTAGGGAACAGGTGGAGGAGACCCTGGAGAGGTGGAGATATGCTCTAGAGAGAAGAGGAATGAAGGTCAGCAGGACTAAGACATAATATATGTGTGTGAATGAGAGGAAGGATAGAGGAATGGTGAGGATGCAGGGAGTAGCGGTGGCGAAGGTGAATGAGTTTAAGTACTTGGGATCAACAGTTCAGAGTAATGGTGAGTGTGGAAGAGAGGTGAAGAAGAGAGTACAGGCAGGATGGAGTGGGTGGAGAAGAGTGTCAGGAGTAATTTGTGACAGACGAGTACCAGTAAGAGTGAAAGGGAAGGTCTATAAGATTGTAGTGAGACCAGCTATGTTATACGGGTTGGAGACAGTGGCATTGATAAAAAGGCAGAAGTCAGAGCTTGACGTGGCAGAGTTGAAGATGTTAAGATTTGCACTGGGTGAGACGAGGATGGACAGGATTAGGAATAAGTATATTAGAGGGTCAGCCCAGGTTGGAAGGTTTGGAGACAAAGCCAGAGAGGCAAGATTACTTTGGTTTGGACATGTCCTGAGGAGGGATGCAGAGTATATTGGGAAAAAGATGCTAAGGATGAAGCTGCCAGATAACAGGAAAAGAGGAAGGCCTAAGATAAGGTTTATGGATGTGGTGAGAGAGGATATGCAGGTGGTTGGTGTGACAGAGTAAGATGCAGAGGACAGGAAGAAATGGAAACAGTTGATCTTCTGTGGCGACCCCTAACGGGAGCAGCTGAAAGAAGAAGAAGAAGTTGGTCACAGGAATGTCAAACTTGCTCAGAGTCTCCACTACACAGTCATAAATGGCTTGGCCAGTTCCACTGATACAAGCAGGCATGTCAAGGAATCTTACAACATTTTTACCAGTGGCATGGTAAAAAAAAAAAAAGTAAAATCACAAACAACTTGTCATCCCCCATATCTGTACTTTGGTCGAGGTACAAACAGTATGGCACTTTCTGACAAGCTTGTGCAACATTCTGCTGATAGTTTGGCCCCATTACATCTCTTAAAATGCAAGCAGCCTTTGTTGGTCCACAGGTCATTTTTTGTACCACCTCTGGATCCATGCAGTACCTCTTCATGTACTTCAAGAAATGATCCCCAGTCGTAAATGGCAAGTTGTGTTCAGCAAGTAGGTCCATAAAGGCTACTTCAGCCTCCAGCACTTTAGCATTGGTTTGCTGAGTGGCAAACATTTCTGTCTCCTTCCTCCCAGTTGAATGCTTGGTGCTCATCTCGTGCTTCTCAGTGTCCATATGCCGCTGCAAATCATTCCTCCCTCCATGTCCGACATTAATATTAGTAGCACACGTCTTGCAAAATGCATAGCCTGGACCACGCCTGCTTTCCATTACCCAGTCAAAGATGACCTTCCAGCTACTTTGGAATGTGGTCATTCACTTCTTCTTTTCAGAGGCAGCATCTTCAGAAAAAAAAAGGGGGGGTGTAATTAGAAGGCTTCAGGGTAATTCACAGGTGTGCTGTGATGCCACACTTACTTACAGTAAACAAAGCTGGTATGATGGCAAACAGTAGGCAAAAAGATTCTTATCCTTCTGAGTTATTGCGCTGTAACAGTGCAATAAACTTTGCATTGCACCATCTTCCATTGTGACTTGTACCATGCTGTTCTGTGATTCAGCCATGACTTTGCTTCTGAAGAAAATTAATGATTCAGATAAAAGATGAGAATGCAATTTAGGAACCTCTAAATATGTGTGCAACTCAGTAAGACTAATACACAGCACCGCACACTCAAAATGCAAGTAAGCATTATTGGAAATCATTAATGCATCTAGGAAAAAATATTAAAAATAACTTAATGCATCCAAGAAAAACATTATTGCAAATAATTCATAACGTATCCAGGAAAATGCATGTATTGTGCAAATGACTATGGATCCAAGGAAAAGGACATTACTGCAAATAATTCACAATGCACCCAAGGTAATTGTTGCAAATGATTCATAACATGCCTAAGAAAATGCTTATTGCAAATGACTCATAAGAGACCCAAGAGAAAGTTCATTACTGCAAATGTTCCATAACATTTCCAAGAGAAAGCTCATTATTGCAAATGATTCATAACATGTCTAAGAAAATGCTGATTCCAAATGATTCATAAGAGGTCAAAGAGAAAGCTCATTATTGCAAATGATTCGGAATGCACACAGGATGTGCAGACAAGGAGCATGTTATATAACTGACAAATCATGGATACGATTCTACACAGCATCAACCTAGTTCTTATTGCCAGAAATCAGGGCTCTCCTGTGAATCAAAAAAACCCCAACAAATAGTACCACATCCACCAGAGAATGCTCACTCTCTCCCAAAAGTCTCAATTTAAATAAAATAAATAATGAGCAATTCACCAAGGCTGAACGAAACGCAAAAATCTTCCAAAACGACAAAGCTTTATTCACAGGATAAGCGCTTTTGCGGCGTTTTTGCTTCCCCAGATCCATATAAAATGATATAAAATTCAGGCTAAATATACAAAATAATTACAGTCACATGATAAAATTAAGACTAAATTCAATTAACATCTTCTGATTAATGCAGGTCTTAAAGGAATATTAGGATTCAAGCCTGGAGCCCTATGAGCACCAGCTATACTCTGTCGCATATCGTGTACTCCGAGGCAGTCTCTGCTTAACATACAAGGCCTTGTCAAACCCAGAGCTGTTGGACATGCTACACTTAAAGAAATCCCAATCCCTCAGAGCCAAACGCTCCAGGGATCTAAACCTTCTCATCACAATAAACAAAACATGCTGGAGAGGGATAGGTTCCTGACCCAGAGACTCCCCAGACTCTGGAATAGACTGCCCATACATGTCAAGTAGCGCACCTCTTTGGCCCTCTTCAAAAGGAACCTTGATGACTGGATGGGAGAAAGGAAATTCACCCCAGGGATCACGTCAGTCGCCCTGCTAGACAGGGGTCCAGGGAAGTAAATAGAGTGGGAAGAAATAGCCAGGGAATTGTTATGGCTAGGCTTGTATAGGCCCTAGGGCCAATAGCCTAGTACCAACCTATGAACTTATGAACCTATGCTATAATCCATTTCACTTCTAAGTTTTCTAAATAATTATTAATATCACCTAACCTTGTTCCATGTTTTACTATTTGTGATACCCTAAAGGAGAAAATATTATGTCCTGTAGTCTCAGAATCTGCTGCTAACGCATTTGTGTGTATATGCTTCCTCATATTACTGAGATGTTCCAATATTCATTCTTTAAGTTGGCGTATAGTCTTACCCACATAGAAACTAGAGCATTGTGTGCAGGTAGCCAAATAAACTAAGAAACTGGTGTTACATGTAGCTAATAGCTTGAGGATAAATTTTCTACCAGTATTCGGATGAACAAAATCCTGTACAGTAGTAATGAAAGAACATGCTGTGCACTTGCCACACGAAAAAGTTCTTGTTCTGTGTGGCTGCTCTACATCTAAATGTTTACGACCATAGCATAACTTCAGTTTCAAATTCATGTTGTTCCTGAAAACAAAGCCAGGTTCATACCCTATAATTTTCTTAATATTCTCATCTGCTCTCCTGTGAATCAACTCAGAACCTATATTACTGTGCCAGTTTCACCAGCAACTGGGTCCATACTTAGGTATCCAGATTTTTGTAGAATTTCCAAATGTTTACCCCATATTTTTGGTCTGTTCCTCTTAAAAGTTGTGGCTTTCATGACTTCTGTGGCAAATCACCGAATTCACTAAATAATGCCAAACATTTCAGTTTCTTATGTTATAATCCTTCAGAAAATGCATGTTAACACAAGAACTTTTATTCTTATTCTAGCAACATTATAATTTCATAAGAGCAATACTTAAAAATGTGTCACCCACCCCCCCATTATTTTTGGATTTGACAATATGTTTTCAATGTGAAATAACTTTTAGGAGCAATAAATAGCCTTGCTAGAGAAGTCACAGGAGTATAACTTTTTGTTAATAGTACATGACGATCAACAGTCCCAAAGATTATTTTGTTTGCTTTATCCAGTTGCTGGCCACAACCCCACTGCCAGTAGAGTTTAAAATATAGCGACAGTAACCAGAGGTTGATCAAGAGTTTTTCAGCAAGTACATCATGACACTAGCAAATTAGTAATCCATTCTTCACTAAAACTGCTAGATAACATGCAATATTTTTTTGGAAACAAGGTAAGCAAATCACCTGAAAAAAATGCCATTCGGAAAGGGCACGATTCATCACTGAAAAGCATCATCATTCGCTGTATTGTTATCCTTACAGTAAGCTATTCATATTTTCTGACAACCACGAACACCACAGAAAACGTGACTAAGCATACTTAGTTAAAAACAAAAATAACACAAAACATTCGAAAAGTAAATCAAAATAAAAGAGATGTCTAAAGCAAAAGACTAAATCCAGAATAAAACTCAAAACACTAAATGCAAAGGAGGGAAACAAAACAGCTATGTGATATCACTTCCATAAGGCAGACACAGATTATGTTGTGGTTCTGCAATGTCTGTAACCCATAAAGCACAGAGAACTAAAAAAACAAACTCTGCGGCATACACGGCAGTCATCTTATTACTCTCCAGAACTTGCTCTCTGCATAGGTCATCAATTATGACATTAGAACATTGTGAACTGCACTTGTTCTATGTATTACAGGCACGCTGACAGCAGACAGACCTTACTTTCCACCCATCTTCATAAGCATACTAAAAGCACTCCGACTTCACGTACTACATGGACTTAAAAACTCAACTGAAACAACATATTATGAAAAGCACACTTGAACTGCTTTGCTTCAACTAACATTTCAAAGATCCTTAAGTAAATCACTTAATCACTGTGCGGAGTCGACAAAGTCTGCATGCTACAAGAAGGATATCATTCTAGGACAGTTACGGAGGAAACCGATGAATAAACAAGCATTCACATAAACACAAGTCAAGAAAGAAGATAAACGAGGATAACGGTGCACTGCAGCTTCATTATCAGGCTAGCAGAGACATTTGTGTCTCTTCCTGGTCCCAGCAGCTTTATGCCAGCCTCCTTTCCACTCTTATAGAAAAGACTGACCATACCTCTCAACTGTCCAGATTTTTTAAAATTTATGGTTTTCTGACAAATGACTGGGATGATCAGACTATAGAAGTTTCACACTTATAAGAAATTGCATGTTAACACAAACCCTGTTACTCTAGCAACTTTATAAGTGTATAAGAGCAATACTTGAAATCTCTATTTTTTGGGCCATTGCCAACCCCCCCCCCCATTTGTCAGGCTTTGTCCAGATTTCTTGCACTAACAATCCCCAAACTGTTCTGGTCTGACTATAGACAATCTTCTAATGGCAAGTTCCAAGCCCACACCTAACCCTCTTCCTCCTGATACTAATGCCATCATAGCTTGCAGGTTCAATGAACAATTAATACGTGCCACCTCTCACATCTGCCAGCAGGATGTAAATATATCCTCTTACCTCAAACTATAGTGTTAATCGGACAAATATTTTTTTTCATTTGAAACAGTCCCAATTACTACAATAATGAAATATTTCAGCAAACTAAAACCTACTATACATTAGCAATATACAATGTTCTGAAGAATATCTTAAATTAGGAGCAGATGGAATGCACTACCCTGTGTCTGTATTAATCAACAGATCATTACAAGAATCTTATATTTCAAAAATGTCGAAAACCTCTAACATATCAACACAAAGGACGTAGCTGCACTGAGCTTTCAAACTATTGACCTATTGCAATACTCCCTCCACTATCCAAAGTATTAGAAAGATGCTTCCATCATCATCATGCTGAAGGCTGTATTTGCAAGTGTCTAAAAAACACAGTTAAAAATATTAAAAATATAATTAAAATACAGAAAGTGCTATACTTTTTTCTTCTTAAGTGGTCGTCTAGCAAACAAACAGTTCTTTTACCCCTAAACTTAACCCCCTTACCCCACACATAAACTGTGAAGCAATACAGGATGTTCCAAACAACGTCCAAAATCTTTACTGCCCATTACTATTCAGAAATTAATTAAATGAACAAAGCGGTCATAACATCAGGACACTGCAGGTTAATACTTATGAGGCACTTATCTTACTAAACAAAATAAGATCACCTTGTGAAAATGTTTTAGCTATTCAAGATGCCAAAGAAACATAGTTCAGTTTCTTTTACAACCACTTTTAGTTATGTGTTTGGGTTTCACTTGAGACTGTTAAGAATAAAAATACTGCTTTTGAGGATTCCTATGGACTGAGACCCCTTGGCCATGTGAACCGTGTCACCCTTCGGACTTTGTAAAATATTAAGCTTAAAAGCAGGGGAGTAGCTAGACAATGCGCTCAGCTAAGTACATTTGATAGTTCAGACAGTAAAGAAATTGTCTAACGTAAACCGCATTAATTAATAATAATGAATACATTCCTCTATACAGCAAAACATTCTCATCTGACTGGAATGTGCCTGTAAAAATATATTTTATGGTTTATAAATGGCAGCGTTTGACATTAGATACACCTCCTACTGTTTGAAATATAATTCTCAGTCAGAAGTTCAACACACTTAACCAAACCAATGATTGGTGTCACTGGGATAAGAAGCATTTCATTTTTCTTTTTGAACTGGTATTATTTATTAACATTTAGTGTAAAAAAACTCTGACTTCTACAAGAGAGACTAAGAAACTAATGTCTAGGATAAGAAATATTGCAAACACTGGTCTGGAAGCATAATTCAACTTGCCAGACTATGACTTTGACATGCCAGAGAACATCTACATTTGGTACCTTTGTCTAAAGGCCCATATGTTAGTCCCATTTTAAGAATTCTTAAAAAAAATCAACAAATTACTAAGATACTGGTTATGAAATATGCTTAAAATTGCCATTCTTCTATTGATGACTTCAGTTCATTTAATGGGGCTGTAGTGCATGGCCCCCTTAGCACAGGCAATTTTTTCATACCATATCTAAAGTGACAAAATATTACATTATCTGGTGAAATATATAACTTTTCTTTGGCTCCTCTTTATGTTCTAGTCAAAGCATCACATCACAAACCACTAAAATATTCTGTATATGACTTCTTAGAGTGAGGCATGAAGCACATGTCGAGAATATGTCCTTATGGAGCTTATCAGCACATTGTAAGTAAAACCTTATCTCTTTCACAAGGAAAGAAACAGAATCTTTGTCATTTCAATAATGCCATAACCAAAACTCCAGTTGTTAGAAGAGATGATGTGCTATGTCAAGAGTAGAATTTCTGCCTGCATATTCTGTTATAAATCTCTAGAACATTAATACATTTCCACATGAGACTGACATATGGCTTTTTGTACAAAAGTATTGAATATAGCAAGAGGATGAAGCTGGTCATTTCTACAAGCAGTACAAGCTGAAGTTGACAGAATATAATAACAAGATACATTAATAACCATATAACTCAAATGTGAAAGTAGGGAACAAAGTTAAAGGTCAAGAGGTTGGAAAATATGGATATTGGCTAAGTAATAGAAATGAAATGGAAGGACATCTGATAGGATGTTGTAAAACAATAAAATAAGCAATTCATTTCTGGTATTTCCACCCCACCCCCCACCCCCAGTATAAAAATTGACTGTTCTTGTGGACTTTAGCCAATGGATTGCAGTCATAATAAACAAATCAGAGCCTGAGTTACCATCACCATGAACACACATAGGATTTGCTAAATCAAAATGCCATAGTGTTAAAACCTCAGCTGCCATCAGCATGAAACAGATGCAGGCTTTGTTACATTATATTACAGTAGTCTCAGAGCAACGGTTAACATTAACATGGAACCATTCCTCTCAACCTCCAGATTCAGTATAACTGTGTTTTTTAGAGCAGCTTACTTACCTGTTATTGTTGAACTGAAAATATAATAAAAACCTCACAACCACAGACATCCCGGGAACAATTATTCCAATCCACACACCCACAAACACAACAATGACCTTGTCCACCATGGCAGCCTGGATCACAGATGAATGCAGCAAACTATTTCTTCTCCTCAGTTCTTCTTCTCTTCAGAAATAAATCCCTCCACCATGAGTCCATGACCATGGCACAAACGATTCCAGGTCCCAGCTGTTCAATTCTCCGCTAAGACTTGCCTCCGACTCCAGATAGTAGTGTAGCTTTGACAAATCCAGTCTCCAGAGATATGAGCCTTACAGTCACCATGATGGAGTTATATGCAGACTGCGCGGACTTAATTGAGCCCTCCAACCATACCAGGTCCACGCTGCAGCCTCTTACGTCGTCTTCCGCTCTCTCTGCATGAATTAAAATAAATTTAAAGCAAACAAGTGGTGCGCAATAAAGCAACACTCTTATTGGCTGAGACGTCTGCAGCCAGAACAGAGCATGCTGTACTGTAAATCGCGGGTGTTTTTGCACCAAAACTGGGCACTCAGGGGAGTAAGCTTGAATAAGCTTAAAAACGGGTGCACCCAGTTAATTCGGGATGATTGAGAGCTATGTTGCCCCCTATCTCCGTTACCAGCTTGGTGGATATGGGCATCTTTAGGCAATGTAGAAAATGCCTAATGTTTACTGACACCCAGTTAATTCTCAGACAAACTGATATGGTATATGAGAGATGCATTTACGCAATCACAATGCCACTGGAGGCAAAGCTTTCACATAAAAATGCTCCTAATGTAAATACGGTTGTCAGTGGTACACATGCTGCACCCATCACACACAGTTCAAAGCAGACACATAGACCCACATATGCTGAGGCACTTAAATGTAACCTTCCTAAACCCCAAAGACCTCCTAGATGAAGTACACATAACAAATACCCCCAGCAGTCCCATATACACTCTTTCAAAAAAAAAAAATACCTACATAAACACATATAGTCACATCTCATGAAGCTTCTACTTCTAAACCATAAGGTAAGCCACCACACAATCCAACATTCTGGTCATTGGAGGCTCTGTCATGAGACAACTGATGTCCCTGTCACCAGGCTGAATAAGGAGAAAGTCACAGTTGCTTATCAAGGGCTAGGATCCGCCACATTATGCACACACTCAGGTCATTGGACCACAAGTACCAGAATGACTCAGTCATAGCCCATGTAGATGTAAATGACCCGAGATGTACATCCCTAGACTATATGAAGAGAGACATCATGGAGCTCTCGGAATGTGTATCCCAGGCTGGTATAAGCCTAGCATTTGAGCAGAATTTTACCTTCTCCAAGGATCATGCCACTATATGAACAAAAGGTGAATGACTTTAAAAATTGGTTTAGTTTTTGGTGTCATTCTAAGGGGGTGCAGTATTTGTTAGCATGGAAGGAGTTGGTCAACAGACCACATTGCTTTCCCAGGGCTCGTCTACACCTCTTCCCTCTAGGCTTTTGAATATTAGCTAAAACATTGACTTCCCCCATAGTGTCTTTTTTAGGCAATGCCAAACTGAAAGCACTTCCAAAACAGCAAATCAAAAACCAAGAAAATCTAAAGGTACCACTGCTCAGTGCTAGGAGTCTAAACCAAGTATACCACTCCCTAGAAGCTCTCTTCACCCTGGAGAATGCTGACATCTGTGCTGTCACTGAGACATGATTTAAAGCCGTGGAGAGCACACCGACAGTGCAAAGTTATAATGCCTTCCACACATTTAGACCATCTACCACACAGACGGGAACTACAGCTGGTGCTGTCTCGATTTACATCAAAAGTAAATATACCTCAAGGCTGGTCAAACAGGACAATGCACTCAAGCTACTCTAAAATGACCATAGGCAAAATCCAATACCACTTCCTTGAAAGCTATAGGTCCCCCTGTATGACCCAGGAAATCCAATACCATTTCCTTGAAAGCTATAGGTCCCCCTGTATGACACAGGAAACCCATATCATGTATTTAAACTTATTGGAAATGCTCACCATACAATCCACTACCATATTCATGGGCGACTTTAATTACTCCACTATTAACTGGGAATCCTGTAAGACACCAAATGTACAGGCACATAGATTCCTGGATTTTGTAAACACAAAATACCAGGACCAGATTGTCAGTATACCAACCAGGGGTGCAACCACGCTGGATCTAGTCCTCACTAATATGGAAGAGTACTGCACATCCCTAGTGTAATGTCTTCTCTGGTAAGGTCAGACCACAAAATGGTCTTCTTTGATGTAAAAATAAAACCTGGCCTTCCAGCTAACCCTGGAATGTTGAGGGAACTACTCTAAGACTACCTTCCTTCTATTAAGTGATAACTTGACAACATTTGAAGCACCTGTATTAACCCTGAGAACACTGCTGCCCATGTGGAACTCTTCACAGAAACCTTATGCAAGCATGTTAATAGCTGCATAGGGGCAGCTGTACTCATCAGGAAGAAGTACACAACTAACTCAGAAAACAAGCCAACTTGGTGGAATCACAAAATCAGTAGGCCGTATAACAGAAGGAAGAAAATAATAGCAAGAATTATGAGGTGCAGCACCCACTGGGGTTAAAGCACTCTCATCAAACTAAACAAACAATGCAGAGGACATATAAAGTCTACTAAAACCAAATTTGAGGTAGATTTGACCTTCCAGGCCAAGGACAATCACAAGGCATTCTTTGGTTATGTCCACAACTTGTAAGATAATACACAATTGTGTGCAGAGCTCATTGTAAATGGAGCCACCTATACTGAGACAGAAGATATAGCAAACCTGCTGGCCAACAAATTCAGCTCCACCTTTATCCCTCTGCCCCCCTTAACCTTCCCTCAGGAAATAACATTAAGTATAACTCCCCCTGCTATCATTAGAGAACAGGTCCATAATGCTGTCCCTAAGGCCAAGAACACTGCTTCAGTGGGCCCAGACAGTATCCCAGGATGCCTTTTAAATAGCATGAAACATGACCTATCAGGCTGTCTGGAATTGCTATTTAATTATAGCCTCCAAACAGGCTTCATGCCTCATGAATTGAGAACAGCAACAGTCACCCTCTGCACAAAGGCAGGCCATCTACAGACCCTGGAAACTACAGACCCATAAGTCTCACTAGTCTTTTTTGCAAAACCGTGGAAAGAATTATCATGGAAATGATCAGTAATGATATAATAAATCTCCAGACACTGGACCTAACCCAGCTTGGTTTTATCAGGTCCAGGTCATGTTTACTCAACCTGGTGGACTTTGAGAAGGTCACCAAAACAATGGATGAGGGTAGAGTGGAGTTCACAGTGCCTACCCTGACTGGCCATGGTGTTTGACACAATACCCCACTTAGGCATTGCTGACAAACTCAAGAGGTTAGGTATAAACTATGTCACCTGGTGGATAGCCAACTGGCTCACAGACAGGACCCAGGAAGTTAAATCTGGGGAGTCCACTTCTACAAAGAGGCCAGTCACAAGTGGAGTCCCTCAGGGATCAGTCCTTGGGCCACTCTGTTTTGGCATTTACTTCTCTGAAGTCAAGGCCAATGTCAGTGGTCTCTGACTAAATTTGCAGTTGGTTGCAAATTAAGAGCTGTCATTGAATCCCACACCGACACAGATGTTCTCCAGAAAGGGCTAACTCAAACATACAACTGGTGTCAGAGCCATGGACTAAAACTAAATGCCAAGAAATGCATAATAGTATCCTTCGGGAAGTCTTCCACTCCTGGTAACTATCATATTGACAAAACACCCCTCAGAAATGACCCAGTAGTCAGGGACTTGGGGACACACACAGACAGTAATCTAGCCTTTGACCATTGCGTGTCTACAGTAGTGAGGAATCAGTCTATGTTGTGTAACTTATAACCAAAGGTATGGCATCTAGGTCCAAGGAAGTCATTGTTCCACTATATTCAGCATTCATCAGACCTATTGAGTACAGTGCCCCCCTTTGGAGTGAGCCTAACCAGGCATATCCAATAAATGGAACGTCCACAGAGGTTTCTCACTAAAAGAATACGTAAAAGAGTAAGTAAAATGTCATATGCAGACCACCTCGAGGCCCTTTATCCCTGTATTCTGTCTCCTATAGGCTGTTGAGGGAAGATCTGTGCCTGGCATACAGGGCATTGTCAGACCCCACTCTGATGGACCTCCTGCATATCAGCAAAACAAGCAACACCAGAATTACCCATTCTAAAAACTTAAACCTAGCCTGTGATATAAATAAGACATGCTAGAGATACAGGTATGTTTCCCAGAGACTACCCCATCTCAGGAACAGTCATCCCATCCACATGAAGCAGAGTTCCTCCCTAACCCAATTCAAGTGTAACTTGGACAGTTGGATGGGGAACAAGAAATTCATCCCTATGTCTCTAATGGCCACAGGTAGCCTGTAAATGTTTCATCTCCCAGGCCTGTGCTTACACTTATCAAGGGCACCAAAGCTTGTCAGAGATCTGGGATGCATGGCTAGGCTTAAAAAGGCCCTTGTGGTGGTTAGCTAGTAAGCACCTATGAACCTATAAGAGACATCTGACAAAAAAGTCAAATTACTCTTGAAGATGATATTTGATTTTCATTTGTTGTCTTGAACCTGTTATTTTTACCATTTCTATCACACTTTCAGCTTGAGATGTAGGTATAGGGAGCAGAAACATGAATTTGTTGTTATTGTAGATGAAACAAGCTGAGCAGGCCAGATATTCCCTTGCAGCTGTCACTGGGGAATGTTGGAGGTGTGGCTTAAGGTACAGAGCGCAATCTGATGTCATATTTATTTGTTGTGGTTATCCAGATTATTGTAATTGCAGTAGTGTGCCAGTTGTACAACTGAACCAGAATGCCTTGGTAGAAACTGGTTAAAACAAGTAAAACTGAACACTTTTCAATCACCATGAATTCAGAATGAGTGCAAATAGTTCAGACAAGGCTGATTTTGCTTATTGTGACTAATGCCCTTGCTTAGGAGGTAGGCAATAAAAAATGTGAAAGTTTTAACAGTGTGTGTTGTCTAGTGAACATCTTTTGTTAAACAGAATGACTTACTGGATGAAAACATAATGGGAAATATAAGTTTATCATTTTCCATTTTAAACTCGACATACAAGTTGGTATTCCAGTTTTATGGATACAGGAAAAGTAACAGGAGTTTAATTCAGGAACTGCCTGCTGACAGCTGCAGTGTGATATGTGGTGGTCCAAGGTCAGGTGTTTGTTAGCTAAGAGTTTGTTTGAATGAGCAGTAGTAGAGTATGGTCAGCGTTGCTGCTTGTGCAGTTTGTTAAGGACACTGTTACAGTGCATTTGAATTGTCCGCATTTGGTGTTGGAGAGTGGCCAGCGTTGCTGCTTATGCAGTTTGTTAAGAACACTGTTACAGTGCATTTAAATTGTCCGCATTTTGTGTTGGAGAGTGGTCAACGTTGCTGCTTATGCAGTTTGTTAAGGACACTGTTACAGTGCATTTGAATTGTCCGCATTTTGTGTTGGAGAGTGGTCAGCGTTGCTGCTTATGCAGTTTGTTAAGGACATGGTTACAGTGCATATGAATTGTCCACATTTTGTGTTGAGAGTGGTCAGCATTGCTGCTTATGCAGTTTGTTAAGGACACTGTTACAGTGCATTTGAATTGTCCGCATTTTGTGTTGGAGAGTGGTCAGCGTTGCTGCTTATGCAGTTTGTTAAGGACACTGTTACAGTGCATTTGAATTGTCTGCATTTTGTGTTGGAGAGTGGTCAACGTTGCTGCTTATGCAGTTTAAGGACACTGTTACAGTGCATATGAATTGTCCGCATTTTGTGTTGGAGAGTGGTCAGCATTGCTGCTTTTGCAGTTTAAGGACACTGTTACAGTGCATTTGAATTGTCCGCATTTTGTGTTGGATAGTGGTCAACATTGCTGCTTATAAAGTTTGTTAAGGACACTGTTACAGTGCATTTGAATGGTCCGCATTTTGTGTTGGAGAGGGGTCAATGTTGCTGCTTATGCAGATGTTCATCGTGCATACAGCTGCAGTCATAACAGATGGGTTATCCTGCCGTCAGGTGGGTCCTCGGTCGGCCGAATTCCAAAGTTTAGGTCTGGCGTCGGTTGTCGTCGCTTCTTCCCTGACGTCTGTTCGGCAGGGGTATAAAAGAACCAGCCAATGCCATCTTCTCCAGTCTTTCTTGCCGCGCGGTGCCCGATGCAGAAGCAGTTCGCAAGTGCCGGTCAGCCAGCTCCTGAGATTTACGAAAATATTTCAGCCGAAGTCTTCTTGAAAGCTAAGTACCCCGTTGGGGAAACTTTTCTTGCCTCAGACCGATGTCAGACAAAGTTAATAATTGCATTTCTTGTGGGACGCAAATACCGCATAAGGATTTCCATTCTTTCTGTATTCCTTGCTTAGGCCCAGATCACGATGTCTCGGCGTGCCGTTTTTGTGCTAGATTCAACAAACACACTATTAAGCATCGGGCGGAGTTGGCCCAACACTATTTTGGTAAAAAATTTAATTACATTATGTCATCGGATACTCCGACTCCAGTTTTGAGTAAAAGACGCAAAGATAAGGACCGACATACAAGGTCCGCGAGTTCTACCGACACCACGCTAAAGCCGACTACCGGTGCTCCAGTTCTCAGTGAGGCGCCTACGCAGCCCCTGAGTACTGATGACGCTTCTTTAGCGGTGTCTTCTGTGCCCGAGGTCGGAGGCTCCTCGGCCCCCATTCCAACTACAGATACCGACGCCACTCTTGGCGGGGAAACTCAGAGTTTAGGCAGGCCTGCCACCTCTCAAGGTGTCTTCAGGCCTTCCTCCTTTTCCATTAAGGCTTTCACAAAATCTAAAGCAGCCATGAAAACTAAAAGACAAGGTCCACAGAGCCCCTCTCAAGGCCCCATGCCTAAAAAACAGATGCTCAAAATGGCTGAGGATTTGATTACTCTTATCAGGGGTTCTCAGCCCCCCTCGGACAAAAGGCCCAGATTGGAGGAAGACTACCCTTCCTCAGATCAAGCCTCTATTACCTCTGAACATTCTGAGGACCAGGATTATGCCTATTCTCCATTCGAGGACTCTGATGCAGAGGAGTCTATTCCCTCGGTCTCCCCCCTGAGGACTACTCCTTTGGGGAAACCTTACATACATTGAGGGAACACTTTCACTGGGAAGGCCAAGATTACTCAGATTCCAAGAAAAGGCTCAGGGATTTTCTCTTGCTTCCCCAGCACAGGCCTCTGGCTATCCCTCCTGTCTTGGATATATTAGATGATGTGTACACAGAAGCCAGCCTCAACCCAGATTCCTCCAGCTCCTGTTAAACCTGACAGGTATTACCGGGTTCCTGATTCTCACCAATTCCTATATCAAAGCCATGCTGCTCACCCAGAAACTATTTCACAGGGTCCCAAGGGAATTAAGGCCTCTACTGCCAAAAACCCATTGCCTTCAGAGAGAGATTCCAGAGCTTTAGAATGGTGGGGGAAAAAGATGTACACCTCGGCCACTTTAACCATGAGGGCATTAAACTGTCAGTTCCATATGTTAAAGAACCTGAGCAACCAGATTTAAAGGAGTTGCAGGATTTGTTGCATAGTGCAGAGCAAGTGGGTAAACTTACCTTGCAGTGTGGTTTTGATGCTTTAGAGGCCTCATGTAGAGCTGCTGTTACAGGGTCTGTCATACGTAGACATGCTTGGCTCAAAGAGCAAACTTTACCAGATCATGTCAAAGCTAAATTACTAGATGCACCTCTTCAAAAAGATGTATTGTTTGGTGTTAAAGCTGAGGAGGTACTAAAGAAAATGGAGGAAAAGGCAAGATCAATGCAAACAGTGAAAGATTTCCTACAGGTACAACCTCCACGTTTCAGCAGAAACTAGCCTTCAAATAATTGGTCCTTTCCAGCCATGGACAGTCCTCAAAGAGGCAGATACAGGCGCCTGAGGGGTAGAGGACAATCTCAAGGATCATTTAGAGCCAGACAATGGCAAGCACCTACACCAAGAGGTGGAGAAGATAGATCACAGTCATTCAGAAAGCAGACACAATGACTTTCCCCTTTGCATGCCAAGCAAAGCTTTAATGTCAGCACCTTTAGGCGGAAAACTGGCATTATTTTCAAAAAATTGGCATATTGTCACAAAAGACAAATGGATCCTGGACATTATAGACAAAGGCTACAGATTTCACTTTCACACCCTTCCAAAAATGAGAGGCATGCCAAACCTGCCACAAAATCAAAGGGCAGAGGCACAAAAACAAATTTAGCTCTCATGGACATGAAAGCTATTCAAGAGGTACCTGCAAAAGAACAGGGTCAAGGTTTCTATTCCAGACTATTCCTGGTTCCAAGGAAGGACAAAGATTGGAGACCTATTTTGGACCTATCCATCCTAAACACATATTTACTCGTACCAAAATTCAAGATGCTCACATTACAGCAGCTTCTTCCCATGCTGGGCAAGGAGTCTTGGCTGGTAACATTGGACCTCAAGGAGGCATACCTGCATGTCCCTATCAGACAAGATTGCAGAAGATACCTCAGATTTCTTGCAGGTTAAACCCATTATCAATTATCTGCATTGCCTTTTGGCTTATCTACTGCGCCCAGAGTGTTTACGAAATGCCTGGCATCAGTAATTGCCTTCTGCAGACTTCAAGGGATACAAATATACCCATATCTGGACGACTGCCTGATCCAAGCAGACAGCAAGCACATACTTCTGAAACACCTGGCGTTTGTAATAAAATTGTTGAACTTTCTGGGATACACAGTCAACAAAAAGAAATCAAAACTAATACCCTCTCAAACAATAATTTTCCTGGGTGCCAGCTTGAATACAAACACCCAGATGGCCTACCTCACGCCAGAGAAGCAAGGGCAACTATCTCAATACTTCAGCAAAATGGCAACCTTCACCAGGCTGACTGCAAGGAAAGTCCTGCAGGCTCTGGGATTCATGGCATCTTGCATCCTGCTGATCCCATGTGCAAAGCTGCATATGAGGAAACTTCAATGGTACCTAAAAAACTTATGGTCTCAACACAGCCACAGTTTAGAAACAATTATATCACTCATTCTATGTCTTCAAAAGGAATTTCTGTGGTGGGCTCAAGCATGCCAAAGAGACATAGGTCTCCCCTTCTGCATGCCTCAAGCAAATCAAATCATCACAACAGATGCCTCGGACACGCCTGGGGGGTGCACATGACAGATCACTGCATTCAGGGCAAATGGTCCCAAAAAGAGAAGCACCTACACATCAATCAAAAGGAAATGCTAGCAGTACAAAATGCTATTATGGCCTTCAAAGACCTACTGCATCCAGGCCAGCTATTGATAAGGACAGACAACACCACAGTGATGTGGTACATAAACAAACAGGGAGGAACTCATTCATACCCCCTGTGCAGACTAGCCATGTCCCTTTGGAACACGGCTCTGGAATTGCAAATCCAACTTCAAGCACAATTCCTGCCACGGAAGGAAAACACACTGGCAGACAACCTAAGCAGAAATATGACAGATCCACACGAATGGAAGTTGCATCCTCAAGTTTTCGCAAAGATAATTCAGGCATGGGGACAGCCAGACATAGATCTCTTTCCTACCCACAGAAATTACCAACTGAAAAAATTTTGCTCAAGGACCTATCATCCACAGGCCTGGAAAGTGGACGCACTTTTTTTCAGTTGGACAACATTGACGGTCTATGCCTTTCCACCTCTTCCTCTGCTGCCCAAAGTTCTATTAAAAGCCAGAGCAGAGAGGCCAAACATGATTCTCATTGCGCCAAACTGGCCAAGACAACACTGGTATCCACTCCTGAAGAGCCTGACACATTCCCCACCATGGATCCTGCCTCTAGTGCCTCTTCTGTTGTCCCAGCACAACTTCAAAACTCTTCACAGTCAGCTGAAAACCCTCAATCTAGCCGCATGGAGGATTCCTTGATTTCCCAACAAACCCTCCTCTCCAAGGAGGTGCAGGATGTCAACTTGGAGGCCAGAGCACCTTCTGCTAGAAAAGCCTACTCTGCCAAATGGAAACGGTTTTGTGCCTGGAATCAGAAAAAGGGCCAGAATCCTTGGGAACTAAATTTACCTCAAATATTACAGTACCTAGCTGAGATGTTAAACAGTGGACTTTCCTTCTCCTCCATCAAGATCCATGCTTCAGCCATTTCTGCACAATACAACACTGATCCTCCTTTATTCTCTCATCCTCTCTTAAGACAGTTCCTCAGAGGGACTAAGAATATAAAACCCCCAAGGAAACCACCAGTACCTGCTTGGGACCTCAACTTCATTTTAGAAAAACTGACCCTGCCTCCATTTGAGCCAGCTGCGTCAACAGAACTACAATATTTGTCATGGAAAACAGCCTTCCTTCAGGCTATCACCTCAGCATGCAGGGTTTTGGAACTACAGGCCCTCATGGCTGTGCAACCTTTCATCATTTTCCATCAGAACAGAGTTTCCTTACGAACCAACCCTTCCTTTATACCAAAGGTAGCATCCAGTGTAGCCTTGAATCAGACTATCCACTTACCTACCTTTTATCCTAACCCACAAAACAAAGGGGAAAGACTACTGCATTCCTTGGACATTCACAGACAACTTCATTATTATTTGGACAGGACAAAGCCATTCAGAAAATCCAAGCAACTCTTTGTGTCCTATGCTACAGGTGCTCAAGGAAAGGCTATCTCCAAACAGACAATCTCAAAATGGATAGCCCACTGCATACGCTTTTGTTACCCATTTCATGGAAAAACTGTGCTTACAAGCATCAGATCTCACTCCACAAGGGCCACAGCTACCTCTGCAGCTTTCCTCAGGGGGGGTTCCTACCAAGGACATTTTGGAAGCAGCCACTTGGAGTTCTGTGCACGCTTTCTCCAAGCACTATCACCTTCCACTTTACTCTAAATCTAGAGCGGGCTTTGCCACTGCAGTCTTGCAGGGCATCCTTGCTCCTCCTAGTTCCACTTAGTGCCTGCCACCCCTTTTTAGCTTTGGGATTCTACCCATCTGTTATGACTGCAGCTGTATGCACGATGAACATAGTACAGTTTTGTACCTACCATAAATGTAGATGTTCGAGTGCTAATACAGCTGCAGTGCAGGTTTCCCTCCCTCCATCCCCTCTTGGGACAGGCCTTATGACAAACACCTCCTCATACAACCTGATTGGGGTATTCTTTTATGGTGTATTTGCTTGCAAACTACTGTTTTTTGATTATTTTACATTGCATTATTACATAAGTTTATGTTTTGCCTTCCTTCTGGGGGCACCTGACATCTGGGGCAAGAAAAACTGAAGAAGATGGCGTCAGCTGGTTCTTTTATACCCCTGCCACACTGACGTCAGGGAAGAAGCGACAACAACCGACGCCGGACCTAGACTTTGGAATTCGGCCGACCGAGGACCCGCCTGACGGCAGGATAACCTATCTGTTATGACTGCAGCTGTATTAGCACTCGAACATCTATATTTATGGTAGGTACAAAACTGCACTTTTAAGGACACTGTTACAGTACATTTGAATTGTCCGCATTTTGTGTTGGAGAGTGGTCAGCATTGCTGCTTATGCAGTTTGTTAAGGACACTGTTACAGTGCATTTGAATTGTTTGCATTTTGTGTTGGGGAGTGGTCAACATTGCTGCTTATGCAGTTTAAGGACATGGTTACAGTGCATTTGAATTGTCCGCATTTTGTGTTGGAGAGTGGTCAGCGTTGCTGCTTATGCAGTTTGTTAAGGACATGGTTACAGTGCATTTGAATTCTCTGCATTTTTGTGTTGGAGAGTGGTCAGCGTTGCTGCTTATGCAGCTTGTTAAGGACATTGTTACAGTGCATTTGAATTGTCCGCATTTTGTGTTGGAGAGTGGTCAGCGTTGCTGCTTATGCAGTTTGTTGAGGACACGATTACAGTGCATTTGAATTATCCACATTTTGTGTTGGAGAATGGTCAACGTTGCTGCTTATGCAGTTTAAGGACACAGTTACAATGCATTTGAATTGTCCGCATTTTGTGTTGGAGCATGGTCAACGTTGCTGCTTATGCAGTTTAAGGACACTGTTACAGTGCATTTGAATTGTCCACATTTTGTGTTGGAGAGTGGTCAGCGTTGCTGCTTATGCAGTTTGTTAAGGACACGGTTACAGTCCATTTGAATTGTCCGCATTTTGTGTTGGAGAGTGGTCAGTGTTGCTGCTTATGCAGTTTAAGGACACTGTTGCATTGCATTTGAATTGTCCGTATTTTGTGTTGTAGAGTGGTCAGCATTGCTGCTTATGCAGTTTGTTAAGGACACTGTTACAATGTATTTGAATTGTCCGCATTTTGTGTTGGAGAGTGGTCAACGTTGCTGCTTTTGCAGTTTGTTAAGGACACTGTTACAGTGCATTTGATGTTGGAGAATGGCCAGAGTTTCTGCTTATGCATTTTTTTAAGGACACTGTTACAGTGCATTTGAATTTTCCGCATTTTGTGTTGGAGAGTGGTCAGTGTTGCTGCTTATGCAGTTTGTTAAGGACACGGATACAGTGCATTTGAATTGTCTACATTTTGTGTTGGAGAGTGATCACCGTTGCTGCTTATGCAGTTTAAGGACACGGTTACAGTGCATTTGAATTGTCCGCATTTTGTGTTGGAGAGTGGTCAGCGTTGCTGCTTATGCAGTTTAAGGACACTGTTACAGTGCATTTGAATTTCCGCATTTTGTGTTGGAGAGTGGTCAGCGTTGCTGCTAAGGACACTGTTACAGTGCATTTGAATTGTCCGCATTTTGTGTTGGAGAGTGGTCAATGTTGCTGCTTATGCAGTTTGTTAAGGACACTGTTACAGTGCATTTGAATTGTCCGCATTTTGTGTTGGAGAGTGGTCAACGTTGTTACTATTGCAGTTTAAGGACACTGTTACAGTGCTTTTGAATTGTCCACATTTTGTGTTGGAGAGTTCTTGAGTGCAATTCATTTTTTCCTTGCAAAGTTTAGAAAAGCTGACGTATTTTCTAAGAAGATTATTACTGTGATTTTCCACATAAAGGTGAAACACAGGTTTCTAGTGACGCAGCATCTAACATAGTGAAAGAATGTCATTTTGGAGTGGCTTGTTGATCAAGGGGTATGATTCTCACATTGGATGGGAGAGGTATTGGGGTCAAATCCTGGACAAACCCAATATCTGAGTTGGGAGTTGGCATAATGTGTTTACCTTACAGACACAAGGTACAAGGTTTAATTTCCACCTTTGAGGGAAAGTTGCTAGGCTTAAAATGGTCCTCAGTTGCAGCTATCCTAATACTTGCTTATGGACATATGGGCTATGGATTACCAAAATGCAGGTAATGTGGCATAGAATTTCAGCATGGTTGAAGGTAATTTTATCTTGGAAACATGAGCCTCAAAACATGTTGGTGTACATACAAGTAGATCTGGAAGGGGATGATGACGTAACCTTTGATCTGTAGTAATTTCTGATGTAATCCAAAATTGTATTTCTTACTTTTCACTGTTATATTGAATCTCACAGTTGTTCTGAGACTGATATTTTCCTGTACACATTCAAATAAAAATTAAAAAATTAATTAAAAAGTTGTTTTGTGTCTTAAATGAGTGTATGTAGAATTCGAGTGAAGTTCTGCATTGGGCTATGCAAAAAGTATAAAATGTTAATATTGAACTCTCATGTCATCTTGGAACTGATTGTCACAACAAATGTTGAACGTTGTTCCACACAAGGGGGTAAATTCAGGATTGGAGTATCCAAACCACATTTGATATTAAGTGCTGATAATACAGTGCAAGCGCATGGACAAACCAAACATTGCAATTAAGCCTTATGAGTTTTAATTGACGGGAGTGAAATTGCTTAAGTACTTGTGTGCAAGCTTAAAATATATAAAGAGATGTATTATTTCCATCATACTGATAGACTCAGAAAGGTGAAAGAGGTTTTATTGACTTTTATGTTTATGGATGTTACAGGAAGTACAAAGCAGATCTCATCTGGTGACTTAAAAGCCATAACCAATGATGTGAAGACCACAGGAAACAGGACTTTAACATTTAACATCGTCAGTCAGCCTAAACTGGGAAGGCTGGTGAAGTCTGCACCAGATGGTACAGTAGAAGACGTGTCTAGCTTCACGCAGGACTCTGTGAGTGTTGTTTTTGTTGTTGAATAAGTCACTCAAATAATGAGCACTTCATAACTTCCAGTGCTGTTAAATTAAGTTCCAGCTCTTTGATAGCTGTTAGTGGAAACAAAGTTCAATTAATTGTTTTATGTGCAGTTTTGCATAGCAGTTGTCTTGGCTACTATTACGGCCCCTACCCAAATGAGTTAAAACCATATTTAGTACAATTTTGGTGATGAGCATAACTAGCCACAGCCATCATCTCATATGAAATGTCTTAGTTTATTTGCTTTTCGTTTGGACAGAGATTGTGGGGCTGCAAGAGCTGCAGTCACAGTAGGACCTACATATCCATGGGAATCCAGTCCCTAAGTGGTCATATTTAAGAAAATGGCACACCAGACAAAACTGTATTTGACATCTGTTTAATCTAGTGACAAAATGACTTCTGTGTTCTGTGAACCTGTTTAAGGTACACACACAACAGCTAAGGTAGCCCAGTGCTTAATCTTAACTCTTGGTGTATGTGTCATTTGTAAAAGGCAAAATATAATGTAATGTATGGTGGGATTCTATTCACATTATGATCTTGCTCAGTTGTCTTAGTACATTCAGAGTTATTCTCTATGCCTCCTGTAAGAGGTTATGGTCTGAGACAAGGTGGCTAGTTAAGGATCTAATGAGTGAAAGAGCAGAAGCTGCACTAGTTCTTTCTAAAACACCTTTATTGAGTATCTCATTTCCTCCATTTTACAAGGTGAACAGAATAGCTGAAGCAACTGTGGTAACCCAGAACTATTCTTGAACCCAGGTATAGACTCACAGTGACCTCTAGAGTTTCACTTTCAAGTCGAAGTGACTATGATCCTCTCTGTAGAAGTGTAGCATTTTTATTACATTTAACCATCCACAGTTATTCGTGTTTAGTTTCTTGATTGTAGTGCAAGTAAGTATCTGTCGTCAAATTGAGCAATCAGCCTGGCCATGCCTGAAGCAAAAAGCTTACAGTTGTAACAGTAATGCATGTAAATTAAGAGTTATGACCCACATAAGTATTTCTGTGCCATCTATGTTGTTTTACCCAGTGGGTTAAGTGTACGGTTTTCAGACTGTTTCCTAATTTGTTAATGTTAATGAATAATTTTAACGTAACATTTCTGAAGAATTGTACAATATGTGCAGGAGAAAGGAAATAACGGATGTCTAAAAGCAGAGTCTTCCACATCCTTGCTTTTTTTTTTTTTCTTGGCTAGTGCAGAAGCCTTGGTAAATACATAACCAAATCAAGCTGATTTGTACATCTCAGCAGCATTTACATATAGTTGCTGCTGTGGGATAATTAGGAGATTGCAGTATTGGTGGGGGGAGCGGGTCGGGGGGGGGGTTGTACATAAAGATTATCAACTGCTTAGCCATTTCAAGTCACCTTGAAACAATATTCAAATATGGTCTAACAAATGACATTTAGTATCCAAACACATGTAGTTTAAAGTTCATCAACCATGCCTAGATGTGTTTGAGGGTGGGGTTGCAGTTTGTTTTATCACTCATTCCTAAGGGTGAAACAGTGATTCATCCAACACTTGTGAGTATGCGATGTTCAGTTGAAGAAACTGTAATACTGCCTTCACTATTGCCTGACATGTAGCATGAAGACATTCTGTAAGGAGTCCATAAACTCCTTGTTAACTTATTCTGTGTGACTTCTGTGTCCTTACTAATAAAAATCTATGACCTATGTAAAAGAATTTCTGTGCATTTTGCGGGGATTTGTGTTTGCTAATGTTATTACATCTGCAACCTGCCCGTATGGATTTACTCTGAAGATGGACTCCAGGTTGGTGTGATGTATTGACCTAGAGTGAAACCTGTCTGTTAGTGTGACCACTATCCATTTCACTTTGCAGCTTGTTCCATTGAGTGGCCCCTCTCCCTTTCATGTAACGGGGCTTAGTAAGTAACACAAACAGACAAGCTATGTAGTTTAATCTCTGTGAGTTCTGTATCCTATCTGATTATGTACCACATGACCTGCAAATCACTGTAACTAACTGATTAACATTGGTTATATAGCCATATGTGATATCCCCTTTTGGGTCAGAAAGTGTGTACGTGTTGGTTAGCATCTGTTATGTGACACTGTTTTAAAATTATAAAACTTGATGTGAATGGTTATATGCTAGGCATGTCTTGGGCTGTTTACATCAAAATGAAAACTTTAGTGCATGCTAAATAAAGATATTTTAATGCTGTAACATTTCATTTCTTAGAATCCTTTTATTTCTAAAACAATCAATGTATATATGTAGTTTCTTCAGTGGTCTTACCACATCCAGAGAATTTAATAGGATTAAGTACATAGAACTGGCACCTCGGCATTCGTAAAAATCTACTGCCAATCATTAATCCACCAGAAAGGACAGATAGATCCACATCAAAATGTTGGATTTAGCGCTTTCGTTTTTTAATAGAAAACTTCATCAGAATCACAATGAATACACACACTGACCCAATAAATACCCTCTCCCCTTACAAATTAACATATATAATTACTGACATCATCATCAATTAATAAAATCATCATCAATTAGTAAAACACACCCATATACAAAACAATTAAAGTTACATAAACATGCCCTAAAAAAATTTTATTTTATTATATTGTTTTATTATATTGGGTTCAAGCATCAGCCCATAACCTCCACACCATAATATAATACAACACCAATATTATTGCAAATAGCCCTCTGTTTTTAATCTAAGGATGGAACTAACTGAAATATTAGAATTAAGCCCTGGATAATGTGATGCATTTGTTTTCAGTTGCCATCTTAATTCTTTGGACTCTAAAAAGTCATTTAATGAACCACCTCTTTCTCCCAAAATGGCTTGGTCAAGCACAGAAAACTTGAATGAATGTCCAGGGTTATTACTGGCATGTACAGCCAATACTTTTTTTGTATCTTGTTTCTTAATATCATAAAGGTGTTGGTATATTCTACTCCTGAGGGCATTAATAGTTTTGCCAATATAAAAACAAGGGCATTTGGTGCACTTCCCTATATAAACTACTGCCTTACTACTACATGTAAACTTCTTTTTATGCTTAAAACTACCATAATTGGGTATAAATATTTCCTTGCCTTCATAAATAACTTGACATTGTGAGCAAAATCCACATTTAAACATACCCATAGTACCAAAATGTTGTGCCTTATTGTTCTCCAACATATTTAGGTCTTGCCCCTACAATATTGAGCAACTCTTCATCAGTATTGAATAAATTCCATTTATGCTGAATAATATTAACTATGTTGTTATAATGAATGTTGTACTTAGAAATACCTACTTTATTGAACATATTGCTCTCACCATTAGTATGTACCACAATATCGTTAGTACCTTTACCAAGTAAAGGAAAGAAAATATTATTTTCCCTTTTCTCCATAACCTCCTGGAAGATGTTGTCCACATATTTACCGGGGTATCCTCTATTGATTAACATCTCCTTAAGTACCTTAATTTGGTTCAGGAATTCATAATTCTCTGAAACCATCCTGGACAATCTACCCCCCTGTCCCTTTACCAATGCCTTCTTTTGGTGAATGGGGTGGAAACTACTAAAATGCAATAATGTGTTAGAATAAGTAGGTTTCCTAAAAATTGTAGTCTCAAATTGTTGTTCTGCTGTGTTTTTATAGATAGTAATGTCCAAATAATTAATCTTTTCATGTGAAGAAACATGTGAAAATTTCAAAAAGTCAGTACTACCCTCAATAAATTCAAGAAACTTGCCAAGTTGGTATTTTGTATCATCCCATATGATTAATATGTCGTCCAAATATCGACCATAAAATTTCCAGCATTTTCATATGGACTAGAAAAAATAAACTCTGTTTCCCAGAAAGCTAGGACAGAGTTTGCAAAAATGGGGGCACAAGTTGCCCCCATTGCTACACCATTGCACTGTTTGAAAAGCTGCTCTTCAAATACAATAATGTTAGTCTCTAAGACAAGTTCCATTAATGTTCTTATGGTCAAAATACGGTTGTGTTCATAGTCAGTATGGCGACGTAAATAGGAGTATAACCATTCAATACCAGTTTCAGGCGGAATGACAGAAAATAAATCTTTCACGTCTATTGTAACAAATATAAGGCTATCCTTATATATTTCCTTATTAAGTTTCTTTAAAAGATCCCAAGAATCTTTAATAATCCACTGACAATTGGCCAAAACATTCTTAAGTTGTATATCAATGAATCTAGCTATAAAATAAGTTTTGGATGCCTTAGCATCCACAATAGGCCTAAACGGGGGGTTCCTAAGATCTTTATGGATCTTCGGAATACCGAAGATTGTAGGTGTCTTTGGTGATTTTACTACCATAAAAGACTGTTCATCCAATGTAATTTGTCTATTAAGGAGTAGTTCTTCCAAAATCAACTCCACCCTTCTGTATAGAATGTTCTTCTCATTAACACTAATTTGACAATAAGTGTCTGAATGTAAAATCTCGAACATTTTCTCTGTGTATGTATTTCTATCCATAATAATCAACCCACCCCCTTTATCAGGTTTCATAGTCCTTATAGTGTGGTTATCACAAACACTTTGTAGTGTGTGCATTTCAGATCTAGTTAGATTCATTAAATCATCCACACTATTAATTCCTTTAAATAATCTCCGTATATCCAACTCACACATTTTTTCAAAAGTTTGGACAATAGGGCAAAGGGGAGGGTTAAATACATTTGATTTTTTTACAAGATTTACCATCCATAGCATAACTACAGTCCTTGAACCAAAACTGGAAATTTAGTTTCCTTGTGTACAATTTCAAATCAATAAGGGCATCATCAAGACCCCCACTTTTACAGGGAACAAAAGATAACCCTTTCTCAAAAATATCAGCAATATTATCCTGAAAAGACACATTACTATAATTGTAGATCATAAAATCAGCATTCTTATTGCTAATAATTTTAGGGGATGCATCATCTTGGTCAATGTCATTAATCCGCAATACCTCACTAGTTAGGAAATGTTGACCTTCCCCCTGTAGTTCCGGTAGTATTGTTTTGTTCCCCCTCTCTGATTCTTTAATCGTTTTTTACTGTCAATCATTAGCGGACCGGAGTTCCACTGTGGTGACCTCTAAACGGAAAAAGCCGAAAGACAGCAAGTACACCAGACATATAGTCTTACTTTTAACATTGTTTTTCCTGCAGTATGACTTCACTGGAGACGCAGCTTTATGAGTGTGTGCAACTTCAGACTATCATAACTTTCATACTCTTTGTTTTCTTGCAAAAGGACTGGCTGTGATAGTTCTGATTACTTATTTTCCTGAAACTTTGACTTTTTGTGTATTTGTCTTGTACAGTTGTCTGCAGTTTCTTCTTAAAGTGTGCCATCTTCTTACAGAGTTTTAAAGGATCTTAGATCAGCTGCTTTACCATCAGGTTTCAGCTTCATACTGTGACGTTTTCTGTTTTCTTTTTGTTCAGTCTCATTTTGATTCCAACTTGTAAATCATCTGCAGTTCCTGACATAGTAATGTTTCTCTCTCTATGCAGATTTATTTATCATATTCCTACTTATTATTGATGTTTGCAAGGACCATCCTTCCACTGTAATATCTTTAGTTGCTAAATTTCCATGTCACCGTAAGATCATCACTAACCCCCTTGTTCCCATCCTTACATAGGATTGGGGTGTAGCCTCAACTGTCACCACGTCTGTCATTTCAAAGCAACTCTTCTTCAGCAGTAATGCATACCTGTTGTAGGTCTTTTGTTCCACATACAGTCCCTCTCGTAGTTGGATATCCTTATCTCCCCCCTTGCTTTCTTCCTGTCTCCCAAATCTGATTAACCTAATTGTCATAGCTGGCTTTAGGAACCAAAGCCAGCTAACCCTGTGATCTTTGGTGTCCCCCTGGTCCTGAGTGATCCCCAGCCACAACGAGTTACCTTATTTTAGCATTTTGTATCATGTTTGTCAAACCAATAAAAGCCAGTACAGCAGTCTTGAGTACTTAATACATCAGATGAGTAATAATAGTTATTATTTATATCTCCTGTAAAATTAAAAGATATCGCTGGTTGTAGTAACAGTGTTTTGTTAGTAACAGCTTCATAACTTCACTTAATTTTTACCACTGACATAGTGCCCTTACATTCTGCTGGTGGACATTCTCTGCACTAAAATTAACATCATAGGCACCTATATCCATGAGTGCACCCTCCCCCTTTTAATCATCCTTGACTGTGTGGGACCTCACAAAAGCTGCTGCTGGTTGGGGAAAATGAGGGAAAAAAAATTGTTAATTTTCAGATTATGCTCTTTATCTGAAATGGGGTTTTGTTATAAGCCTGTTAGGATAAAGCTGATAATCTGTGGATGAACATGAGCAAGGTAAGCGCTAGAGATCAGCAACCCAGAGGGACCGATCTCAGTGTTTACCTGGATTTTAAGAAGAGCTGATGCTTCAGATCTTCAGGGATGATTTTCAAGTACTAGTAGAACTTCAGATACTACGACTCAACTTCTTTGCTCAGGAAGTCTGGGCAGAGCCAAAAATAATAGCAGAATAAAAGCTCAAAATCATGAGTACTTTTTAAATATTACTCAGTTTACTTAAAAAGTGAATAGAGTAACACATTTTGCATCAACATGTATTTTTTGGACAATAAGAATTATGTAACACTGATGTTGGGATTTATCGACTGTCTGTAATCTTGAATGATTTACCAGCAAATCAAATTTTTTATGACAGAGTAAAATTATGAGGCAAAATCAGGGACAGTCTGAAATCAGGGACAGTGACGGGTGAGTAAAAGTGACTTAAACCCCTGCTGCTGTAAAACAGCTGCTAAACAGTCACTAATGTATAGCAAAACACTATGGCTTCTGGGTTTCGCAACTTAACTGAGTTATTTCCTAAACGGCTATTACTGTTCTATTTTAGTCAGGAAAGGTATGTTGTAAGGATGCAAGGAAAACTAAATTTGAGCACCAACAATGAATTTCTTTCCTTAATGCATTCCACATTAACTGAAATAAACGCAAAACTAGTATTGGTATGGCTTGTTTGTGTGTGTATGTGTTTTGCAATGTAAGAGTAACAAGCTGGCGATTATTTCTTTCATTGTCTAGCACAAACACATTGCTATTACACTTGTGTGCATGGGGGCATGACTGCAGTGAATTTAACAGTAACAAGCTGGCCATATTTTCTTTCACTTACCATCACAAACATTGGCCTTAGACATGATTGGTGGCCATGTTTGGTGGTTTGGCAGGAGGAGGATGTGTGTATAAACAGCTGTTTATTCCCTCTCTGATGCAGTTAGTAGCCCTGATTTCACAGTATTTTGCTGTTTTTTTTTCTATGCAAAGTATGTCCATGTGCTCTGGTTAACGCCCGCACCTCAGAAATATGCAGCAGTTGAAATGGAATTCATCTGTCTTCCCGGAAGCTGAAAATGCAGCTTTTGTGTGTGTGTGTGTGTGTGTGTGTGTGTGTGTGTGTGTGTGTGTGTGTGTGTGTGTGTGTGTGTGTGTGCGCGTGCGCGTGCGTGTGTGTGTGTGTGTGCGTGCGTGTGCGTGTGTATGTGAATTATCACTGATTTTTACCAGGGCATATACACAGTATGGACACTTACATAACTCTTCTGAGTAGCAGTAAAAAAATGCAGTTAACAAGTAACTGTATTCAAAAGTAAGACATAAAATATATCACAGAACATTCAGACATTTAGAACTTCTAGGAGACTTGTGGCACTCACACCTCACTGTATAAGTGGGCTTTGACATGGGTGTAGTTGTAGCCTTTGCTCTCAGCCAAACCAAAAACCAGAACTGCTCAGATGTATGTACAGAAGGTTCTTTGTTTTATGGGAGGCAGGGGGGATTGTTTGGTCATTACTACTATAATTTTCATCACAATCAAACCTTAGAGATGTGCACAGAAGGTCATTATATCTTGTGTTTGGACTGAGGACAATGTGGTCATTTCTTCTTTTACTTTTTTCACAAACCTCAGAGGTATAAAGAGAAGGCTACTGTAGCTACTGCAGAGACTGTGTACTGCCCACGAGTAGCAAAAGCAAATTACTGTAATTGTGATCATTATTTTTTAATTTTCCTTTGCAGTCATACATCAGGCAAGTATACAGATACTGCTTTTGTGGTGTAGGGGTAAGGAGTGAGGAGGCATGATATGTATATGTATGACAGTAGTCACTTGAAGTACATGACTGCGGTCATTTGAACCTCTTCTTTCACCCCAATCTTACATCAGAGGGATGCACACGCAGTGGCTATCTTTCTTTTGGTGGGGAGGTGTGTAGGGAGGAAGGTGGAATTTGTGTATACTCACAATTGGCCTTGTTAGTTTATTGTGAGCTACTATTTTGTCAGCTTTGAACATTAAACCAAACGGACCAGCACTCCAGGCAGGAGAGATAATATAAATAACTTTTTATAAGGTAGCCAAAAAACTACCTAAATAAACTGTGACATACAGACCGGTTTCGGCATAAAAAGCCTTTATCAATGTCAATATTTTTTCCCTTTATATAAATATGTTAACCAGCTTCCCATTTTGAGACCACTTAAATACCTTTTTCAAAATTGGTATAGTCCAACCATTGGTTAATCCATCAAATATGATTTAAGGGCACCATTCCACAAAAATAGAAAAAATAGAAAAAACACTTGGAAAAAACATATGCTCTACAAATATTACAAATGTTTCATCCACACTGTCATCCATGCCAAACCCTATGCTGATTTGATTTTTTAAGGCTCATACATATTAATTCTTTTATGATTAAATACAAATTATTTGTGATACATATGTGTGTTGACACACCATTATAAAACTATGGACCAAAAATGTCATCATGTACCTCATATTCATTTAACCCAGGTTTGAAAAATGCCCCCAGTTTGGTAATCCATTTGCTCTCCATATTGTTCAATTTTGTGTGCCATCCCATTTTAAATTTTCTTGGTAATTGAATTTTGTCAATGATGACAAACTTAAAACATGCTTCCTTATGCTGTTTAGTATGTTTATATAGGGCACTTGTGACTCGTCTGTTTCTAATGGCACTTAGGTGTTCACTAATTCTGATTCTTAAGGGTCGAGAAGTCTGTCCAACATAAAATGCCGAACAATGACAAAAAGCTAAATAAATGACCCAGTCTGACCCACAATTGCCAAAGATGTTAATGTCGTAGACCTTGGGGGTATTTTTACTACTAAATTCTTTAGTCTTGTTAATATGCTGACAAGCCCCACAATGTCCACACGGATAACACCCCACTAGGGGCTCTCCAGAAAGTGTTGTCTGTATAACCGAGGGTGGATTAAATCTCTTATAATGTGTCAGCTGTGATTGAATAGACCTCCCCCTCTTATACAAAAAAGCACATTTATCTGGGAGAACCCTGTCAAAAATGGGGTTAGATTTTAAAATATCCCAGTGTGTGCTAATAATGTCCCTAAAATGAGGCGCCTTAAAAGGATTTGTTCAACAGAAAGTGAATATTTTATACACAAGGAGGACTTGAAATCTAGATTCAGGGCCAGGGGATATAATATGCAACATCTAAATAAGACTGTGGAATTAGCGGGACAGAAAACCAGAACTGAATTATTGGAGTATAACCATCAATTGGCAAATGATAGTAACAAGGATCAACAACCTATCAGACTGGTAACCACCTATGGGAGCAATACATCTCATTTTAGGGACATTATTAGCACACACTGGGATATTTTAAAATCTAACCCTATTTTTGACAGGGTTCTCCCAGATAAATGTGTTTTTTTGTATAAGAGGGGGAGGTCTATTCAATCACAGCTGACACATTATAAGAGATTTAATCCACCCTCGGTTATACAGACAACACTTTCTGGAGAGCCCCTAGTGGGGTGTTATCCGTGTGGACATTGTGGGGCTTGTCAGCATATTAACAAGACTAAAGAATTTAGTAGTAAAAATACCCCCAAGGTCTACGACATTAACATCTTTGGCAATTGTGGGTCAGACTGGGTCATTTATTTAGCTTTTTGTCATTGTTCGGCATTTTATGTTGGACAGACTTCTCGACCCTTAAAAATCAGAATTAGTGAACACCTAAGTGCCATTAGAAACAGACGAGTCACAAGTGCCCTATATAAACATACTAAACAGCATAAGGAAGCATGTTTTAAGTTTGTCATCATTGACAAAATTCAATTACCAAGAAAATTTAAAATGGGATGGCACACAAAATTGAACAATATGGAGAGCAAATGGATTACCAAACTGGGGGCATTTTTCAAACCTGGGTTAAATGAATATGAGGTACATGATGACATTTTTGGTCCATAGTTTTATAATGGTGTGTCAACACACATATGTATCACAAATAATTTGTATTTAATCATAAAAGAATTAATATGTATGAGCCTTAAAAAATCAAATCAGCATAGGGTTTGGCATGGATGACAGTGTGGATGAAACATTTGTAATATTTGTAGAGCATATGTTTTTTCCAAGTGTTTTTTCTATTTTTTCTATTTTTGTGGAATGGTGCCCTTAAATCATATTTGATGGATTAACCAATGGTTGGACTATACCAATTTTGAAAAAGGTATTTAAGTGGTCTCAAAATGGGAAGCTGGTTAACATATTTATATAAAGGGAAAAAATATTGACATTGATAAAGGCTTTTTATGCCGAAACCGGTCTGTATGTCACAGTTTATTTAGGTAGTTTTTTGGCTACCTCATAAAAAGTTATTTATATTATCTCTCCTGCCTGGAGTGCTGGTCCGTTTGGTTTAATCGTTCATTTACTCAGGACCGTGCACCACAGTCTCACGCGCGTGTCTTGGTACATTAGCTTTGAACATTAAACCTTGGACATATGCCTTCTTTTCAAGAAAAAAATAAGACTGAAATTATTTTCTTACGCATTATTTTTGTTCAGACACCATTGGATTAAAATTTTGGGAAATGATCTAAAATGCATCAAAGAGCATCTGTAACCCTATGGCTTCTGAAGACCCCAGTCTAGTTGAGTTATTTCCTAAATTGTTATTACTGATGTCCTTCCATATCACTGTTGTAATATTCTTTACAATAGGGATCTCCTGCCTTGGGCAACCCGACATCTGACCAGTATATCAAAGCATTTAGGCTGTAATGGGTATGCCGTACATCACACGTATGCTCCCTGCACATGGCATAGGGCATAAAGGTGACGATCAAATGCACTATCAGAACTTCTTTGCCACCAGTCCGAACGCCATCTCTGATCATCGTTCTGAACTCTCGTTCATCTGCTGGTTACCCAGCTGATTTCAGATAAGTGCTCCGTTGGGGATTTTTGATTTTCTTATCTTTATTTTGCCTTGTCCTGGTTGTTGGTTTCATGTTATCCAAAAAGGGAAAATGCCAGTGCGGGAGACAGATTCCCTATAAAGATCATCACAAGCAGTGTTTTCTGTTTAGGCACTTCCCACAATGATGCATCTTGTGAGATTTGTCATTCTTTCATTAGTCAGATTTCTTCCCTTGTGATTTACATAGAGAACCGATTGCTTCAACTGTTTGCCAAAGACACTATGGAGGGATCTTCTGGCTCAAGGGTCAGCAATTTGCATAGAAAAAGACCAAGAAAATTCGATCGGATTCTTTGGCTGTACCACCTCCACTAGATGTCTCTCTTGAGGCTGGTGAAAGCCCAGAGGATCATCCAGTTTCCTTCTCGGATTCCTCTGCCATAACCACTTCTGAGGCTGGCATGGATAGGACTCCATGCATGTCCATGGAGGCCTTGCAGATGTCTGCTTAGGATTTACAGGGGGAACCACAGCTGATAATTACTGAAGGGCCTAGGGGTGTTCCCCGGATGTTAATAAGGGAAGAGGTTCCAACTACCATTATAGAGTGTCATCGGGGATAAGAGCCTCCTAAATTGTTTAAGGCTGACGTCCCGCTCAAAAAGAAGCAGAAGACTAAATGCATTTCGTCTGCTACTAAGGATCCTCTGAGTGAATGGTAAAGCTTCACTTAAGGTCTGTTTAGTGTCCTTATGGCTCTGAAGCCTTCACAGGGGGTTTCTGTTCCTGCTCCTCCTTGGTATTCTACCCCTCTTAAGAGGCTTAGGGATCTCCCAGATATGCTCAGAACTAGTTCAAAATGATGTGAAGATTACTGATCCTACAGACATTGCCAACATACTGGCTGACAGGTTCAGTGCAAACTCCCCCCCCCTCCCCCCCAAAAGGAGAGATATCTATACCAAGCGATTGCAGCCCCCCAAACATCTCCAACGCCCAAGTGAGAACTGCTCTCTCCAAAGCAAAAAACACAGCATCCATGGGACCTGATGGTGTCCCCGGCTGTGTGCTCCACGAACTCAACGAGGAATTAAACCCACAGCTAGGACACCTGTTTAATCATAGTCTTACCTCTGCATACGTACCCAGCGAGTGGCGCACTGCAACTGTGGTCCCACTTCACAAAGGCGGTGCCTCCACCGACCCTGGAAATTACCGGCCCATTAGCTTGACAAGCCTTATCTGCAAAGCCATGGAGAGGATCATAATGGACCTCATAAATAAAGACATAGGGAATTAGCAGACTTTGGATCCATCCCAGTTTGGCTTTGTCAAAGGCAGATCATGCCTTCTAAACTTGGTTGACTTTTTCGAAACAGTCACCAAAGCCATTGATGAGGAAAGGCAGTCCATACAGCCTACCTCGATCTGGCGAAGGCCTTTGATACAATACCCCACTCGGGTATCATTGAAAAACTCATCAGCTTAAATGTTAACCCATACATCACAAGATGGGTTGCAAACTGGCTGAGTGACAGAACCCACAGGGTCAGAGTTGCTGGCGCCATGTCAGACTCAAAGCCTGTCACAAGTGGTGTACCACAGGGCTCAGTCCTGGGCCCACTCTTGTTTGGCATCTACTTTTCCGAAGTACAAGCAAACACAGGAGGGTTATGGCTGACAAAGTTTGCAGATGACTGCAAACTGGGCCATAGTAGAAAACACATCTGACACAGATATCCTTCAGAAGGGTCTCACAGAAACGGATAACTGGTGCCAGAGCCATGGCCTAAAGTTAAATGCCAAAAATGCATAGTCATACCCTTCGGGAAAAACAAGGTTACCCCTAGCTACCAAATAGGTGGCAATCCACTGAGTACAGAAGAAGTTATCAGGGACCTGGGGACCCAGGTTGATAGTAGTCTGTCATTCGACACCCATGTAGCTAAAGTAGTTAGGAAGACCTTCTACATTGCCCACCTTATCATGAAGGGATTCTCATCTAGATCAAGGGAGGTCATAGTCTCCCTATACTCATCACTCATCAGACCAATGATTGAGTACAATGCCCCATTCGGAATGTATCTGACCCGACACTTGCAGCAGCTGGAGAGGCCACAAAAGTTCCTCACCAAAAGGATAAAGGGTCTCAAACATCTGTCCCATGCTGCCCGACTGAAAGAACTCCAGCTCTATTCAGTCGCTTACCGCTTGCTCAGAGGTGACCTTTGCCTAACATACTCGGCCATGTCAAACCCAGATTTGATGAATATGCTTCATCTCAAAAATCTAGATCCGTCAGAGCCACAAGGGCGGAGACTTAAACCTCGACACGGCTATTAATAGGACGTGCTGGAGGGATAGATTCATCACCCAAAGACTCCCTATGCTGTGGAATAAAATCCCGGTATATGTGAGGCAGAGCACCTCGCTGGCCTTGTTCAAGAGAAATCTTGACCAATGGATGGGAGATCGCAGATATACCCCAGGGATTACCTCAGTGTCACTGCTCAACAGAGGCACAGCAAAATAATGGGTATAGTTCCCCATACTAAAGGGGTGGCGTAAGCCACAAAACTATGGGCTAGGCTTGTAAATGCCCTCGGGCAGATAGCCTAGTATGAACCTATGAACCTATGACTACTCTGATAAGGAGTCACTTACCTATTCCTCTCAGATTCCTTCTCCATTAGACTATGGTTCTGAAGAAGAGTCTGTCAGTCCTGACTCTCCTTTTGAGGAGATTTTGTTTGGTTATATTTCCATAATGATGGAATTTTTCAAATGGGACTGTAGTCAGGTGTCTGATGTTTAGAAGAGATACTATGAGCTTCTGCGGATGGAGTCTCCTAGGCCCTCTGCGTTTCTTCTGGTTCTTGCTGCTTTGCTGGATGCTTTTTCCACTGCTTCTCAGGCTCCTGACTCCCAACAAGCCTGATAGATTTTATAAAGTGCCCAATGACTGCAAGTTTCTTTGTAAGTGTCCCTCTGCTAACATTTCTGTGGTGTCAGTGGCTTCTGATAAGCCTTCCAAATTCCTGCCTTCAGCTAAGTTGCTTCCCTGTGGTAAGGACAGCAGAACCACGAAGAGGCTAGGTAAGGAGGTGTATACTTCTATTACCCTAGCTTTTAGAGCTGTGAATTATCAGACATGTATGACCAGGTATGTCCTGGCTTTTCTCTTGGGCCTGTCAAGCCATTTTGGATCATCCTGATTCGGAACATAAGGCCTGTGCTCTTGCCTTCTTAGGAACATCCTTTCAAATTGCTTGCCATTCCATTAAATGTAGCTATGATGCAGCTGATGTTTCTTCTAGGGCTGCTACCTTTGAATTTGTTTTGAGGAGGAATTCCTGGCACAGACTTCAGCCTTTGCCTGATGATATCAAGGATAAACTTATGGATGCTCCTCTGGATAATAAGCTTTTGTTTGGTGCTGCTGCTGTGAAGTTAGTTAAGTCTCTGCAAGAAAGGGGTAAGGCCTTACAGGAGTTGAAGCATATTTATGATGTTCTTCATCTCACATTGCTGCAGTCCTAACACTTGGGTAGTCCGCTGTCCCTCGGTCGGCCCGAATATCAGAGTATAAGGCTGACGTCGGTCAAGGCGCATTTGACTGACATCAGAACGTCAGGGTACAAATGCGCATGACCGACGTCATATCCTCAGTCTTTTTTGCCGCATGGTCCGATGCAGAAGCAGTGTTGCAAGTGCCGTTCGGCGTTCTGAAATTTTTCGAATTCGGAGTTTCAGACCGAAGTCAGAGTTGGTTAAGTACCCCGTTGGGGAATATTTTGTTTTTTTCTTGCCTCAGTGGTTTACCGGATGTCAGAAAAAGTGAATAACTGTATTTCTTGTGGGAAACAGATACCGCATAGGGATTACCATAATTTGTGTATACCTTGTTTGGGACCTGAGCACGACGTTGTTGGGTGTCGCTTTTGTGCTAGGTTTAATAAACGCTCTATAAAGCGTAGGTTGGATTGTGCCAGGTTAGTCTTTGGGAAGCGGTACAATTACAATATGCCGTCGGATGCTCCGACGCCGGCTTCTTCAAAGAAGCGCAAGAACAAGGCAGTTAAACCTAGGTTAGAGGAGTCATCCGAACCGGACGCCGGTTCTTTAGAGACGTCAGTGGAACCGGTGGTTCCGACGGAGGCCTCTATGGAGTCCCAGGGAGAGACTGTGTTTTTACAGGATGTGGCCTCCCAGGAGGCAGGTCAGGCTGTAGGGGCTTCTCAGGTAACTGTACTCCCCTCCCTTCCTAAGGTGTCTAGGCCCTCTCTTTCTGCTTCCAAGGCTTCCCCTAGAGGCAGGTCTAGTTTTGCTTCTGTGGGTGTCACTCCTAGTTCTTCAGGTTCTGTGCCCAAAAAGCACATGCTTAAAATGGCAGAAGATTTAATTACTTTAATTAGAGGCTCTATGCCCCCTCCTGATAAGAGGCCTAGGATGGAACCTGTGTTAGGGGATTATGAGCAGGCTTCGGATGTGTCTGAGTCTTCGGCTGAAGACTTGCAGGAGTATTCTCATTCTGATGTGGATGATTCTACTCCTTCTGCTTCTCCTCCTGAGGATTTTTCTTTTTCAGAGACCCTGCACTCCATGAGAGAGCATTTTAAATGGGAAGGTCAGGATTTCTCTGATTCCAGGAAAAGGCTTAGGGAATTTTTGTTTTTACCCCAGCATAGGCCTTTAGCTATACCTCCTGTTCTGAATGTAGTGGAAGATGTGTTTGCAGAGGCTTCGCTTAATCCTGATTCTTTGCCTCCTGCTCCTGTTAAACCGGATAGGTATTACAGGGTGCCTGAAGCTCATAAGTATCTTTTTAAGAGTCCTAGGGCAGACCCAGAAACTGTTAGCCAGGGGCCTAAGGGTGTAAAGGCTTCTGTTGTCAAGAATCCGGTTCCTGCAGATAAAGAGGCCAGGGCCTTGGATAGATGGGGAAAGAAAGTTTATACTTCTTCCACTCTAGCCATGAGAGCTTTGAATTGCCAGTTTCACATGTTGAAATATCAAAATTATCTCCTTTCACAGTTGAAATCTAAGGTGGATGCTCTGGCGGAAGGTATTGATTGTAAAGAGTTACAAGATTTAGTGCATGTTTCTGAACAGGTGGGTAAGCATTCTTTGCAATGTGGTTTTGATGCTGTACAGGCCTCGTCTAGGGTGGCTGCCACTGGGTCAGTTCTTCGCAGGCATGCCTGGCTGAGGGATCAAAATTTGTCTGACCATGTTAAAACTAGGATTTTGGATGCCCCTTTGCAATCTGATGTCTTGTTTGGTTCTCCTGTTGAGGCAGTTTTAAAGAAAATGGAAGACAAGGCTAAGTCTATGCAGACTGTTAAAGATTTTTTGCAGGTTCAGCCTCCAAAGTTTAGTAGAAATTGGCCTACTAAAGGGTGGACGTATCCTTCTTATGATTCCCAGTCTAGGGGTAGATCTAGACGTGGCAGGGGTAGAGGTCAGGGCTCTTTCAGGCCTAGGACAGGAAGTTCTCCTGCACAGTCTTCGGGTGAGGGCAGGGGTCAGTCCTTTCGTAAACAGACCCAATGACCTACCTTTTCAGCTGCCAGAACCTTCTCGCCTGGCAGCACCTTTGGGAGGAAGGTTGGCACTTTTCAAAGAAAATTGGAGTTTGATTACCCAAGACAAATGGGTACTGGATATCATACATCACGGTTACAGGTTTTATTTCCATACCTTGCCTCCTTTCAAAGGCATGCCAGACATTCCTCCTCAACAAAGAATAGAGGCTCACAAGCAAATTTCTCTGTTACTCCAAATAGGGGCCATACAGCCGGTTCCTTTGCCAGAAAGGGGCCTAGGATTTTATTCTCGCCTGTTCCTTGTGCCAAAAAGGGAACACGTGGAGACCGATTTTGGATTTATCTATCCTCAACACTTATCTGGACATTCCCAAGTTCAAAATGTTGACGTTACAACAGCTTTTACCTCTACTGGGCAAGGATCACTGGATGGTAACTTTGGATCTCAAGGAGGCTTACTTTCATGTTCCTATCAGGCTAAGTTGCAGGAAGTATCTGCGTTTTCGGACTGGGACTTCTCACTATCAGTTCTCTGCATTGCCCTTTGGCTTATCTACTGCCCAGAGTATTTACAAAAGTTCTGGCTCCAGTGATAGCATTCTTCAGGCTGAAAGGAATACAAATCTATCCTTATTTGGACGATTGCCTGATACTGGCTCAAGGAAGGGACGAGCTTCTTCATCATTTGGAGTATGTGATAGCAGTGCTAAGATGCCTGGGGTATTCTGTGAACGAAATAAAGTCCAGTCTAGTACCCTCTCAAGACATGTGCTTTCTGGGAGTAAGACTGAATACAGCATCCCAGATGGCCTTTCTAACCCCGGACAAACAAAAGAATCTTTCCCTTTACTTCCATCATCTATCTCTTCAGTCCGGGCTGACTGCAAGGACAGTCCTTCAAGCCTTAGGGTTCATGGCATCTTGTATTCTGGTGCTTCCCAATGCCAAACTGCATATGAGGAAGTTGCAATGGTATCTCAAAAATGTATGGACACAGCACTGCCAACATCTGGGCACTGTCATTCAACTAATACCTTGCATTCAAAAGGAATTTTTGTGGTGGGCTCAGGAATGTCACCTAAACAAGGGACTCTCTGTGACCCGGCCAGAGGCGAGTCAAATTTTAACAACAGATGCCTCAGACAAAGCTTGGGGAGCTCATCTAAATGGAAAGTGGATACAAGACAAGTGGCCTGTCAGACTACAGCATCTACATATCAACTTGAAGGAGATGTTAGCAGTCCAGTTTGCATTAATAGCTTTCAAGGATTTACTTCTTCCAGGGCAGGTGTTGATTCTAACAGACAACACAACTGTCATGTGGTACATCAACAAGCAAGGGGGAACACATTCTTATCCTCTATGCAGGCAAGCAATGATTTTGTGGGAGACTGCTCTCAGTTTACAACTAAGTCTTCAGGCAAGGTTTCTGCCGGGAGCACAGAACTCCTTAGCAGATGTGTTAAGCAGACAAATCATGGATCCCCACGAGTGGAAACTGGATCTTCATGTATTTCAGAAATTGACAGTGTCCTGGGGAACTCCAGACATAGATCTGTTCGCTTCTCCACTAAACCACCAGCTGCCAAAGTTTTGCACAAAGCGGTTTCATCCCACAGCTTGGAAAGTGGATGCTCTTTCTTTCAGTTGGAAAAATCTTCATGTGTATGCCTTTCCACCTCTGCCTCTCCTCCCAAAGGTACTTCTGAAGGTCAGACAGGACAAGCCAAGGATGATTTTGGTAGCTCCAGATTGGCCTCGACAGCACTGGTACCCATTACTGAGAAGTCTGGTATGGAAGCCTCCATGGCCTTTGCCTTTGATTCCTCATCTGTTGTCCCAGGAGGACAGTCATTTGCTCAATGTCAAGCTTCACTCTCTTCACCTAACAGCATGGCATATTCTGTTTTAAACCATAAAGGGTCTCAACTTCCACAACAAGTTTTGAATGTGATTTTGGAAGCTAGAAGGCCTAGTACAAGGAAAGTGTACGCAGATAAATGGAAGAGATTTTTATTTTGGAGTGCAGCTAAGGATTTGGATGTTTCTGAGCCTGATTTAAGTGTGGCCCTTCAATATCTTACTGAGTTATTGGACAAAGGTTTGTCCTTCTCTTCTATTAAGATTCATGCTGCAGCAATTTCAGCTCACTACCACTGTGACCCACCATTGTTTTCTCATCCTTTGTTCAAGCAATTTCTTAGAGGGGCAAAGAATATAAGACCCCCACGTAGAGCTCCTACTCCTGCTTGGGATCTCAATTTTGTGTTGGAGAAACTCACTCTACAACCTTTTGAGCCTGCAGCTACTGCTGAGTTGAAATATTTGTCATGGAAGACTGCTTGTTTGTTGGCCATTACCTCTGCAAGAAGGGTTTCTGAATTGCAGGCCCTTATGGCAGTTGAGCCTTTCTTAATTTTCCATAAGGATAGGGTATCTTTACGTACTAATCCTTCCTTTATGCCTAAAGTGGTTTCTAGTGTGGCTTTAAACCAAACTATTCATTTGCCTACTTTTTATGCAAATCCCCAAACTAAAGGGGAAAAGATTTTGCACACTTTAGATGTACACAGGCAGTTGCGATATTATTTGGACAGAACTAAAGGGTTCAGACAATCTCAGCAGTTATTAGTTTCTTTTGCTTTGTGCTCTCATGGCAAGCCCGTGTCAAAACAAACTATTTCTAAGTGGATTGGATTTTGCATTGCTTTCTGTTATTCCCATCATGGCAAAGAGATTCCAGCTGGGATTAGGCCTCATTCCACTAGGGCTACTGCCACTTCAACAGCTTTTTTGAGGGGGGTGGCTACTAAGGATATTTTGGAGGCAGCCACTTGGAGTTCAGTGCATACCTTCTCTAGGCATTACCACCTTCCTCTGTACTCTAAATCCAGGGCTGGTTTTGCCACTGCTGTGTTGCAGGGCATTTTGGCAGCCCCTGCTTCATTATAGTTTAGCCATCCTCCCTTACCTCTGCTTTGGGATTCTACCCAAGTGTTAGGACTGCAGCAATGTGAGATGAAGAACATAGTACAGTTTTGTACCTACCATAAATGTAGATGTTCGAAGATCCACATTGCTGCAGTCCAATTTACCCTCCCTCCTTCCCCTCTGTAGTTTGAGGTGGTTGTGTGGCCTGGGTTATCCCTCTGAGGTATAGTGTATATATTGTATATATTGTACATATTTTTGGTGTTAGGCTGGTTGGTTGTTTAGTTGTTGTCTATGGGTTTTGACCTTTCTTTTTAGGGTCTTCTGACATCTGGGGCAAGAAAAGACTGAGGATATGACGTCGGTCATGCGCATTTGTACCCTGATGTTCTGATGTCAGTCAAATGCGCCTTGACCGACGTCAGCCTTATACTCTGATATTTGGGCCGACCGAGGGACAGCGGACTACCCAAGTGTTAGGACTGCAGCAATGTGGATCTTCGAACATCTACATTTATGGTAGGTACAAAACTGTACTTTTCACCTGTTCCCACGTTTCAGAGGAATTATTCTAATAAGCCTGTCTTTGTCCATAGACAGCCCCCCCCCCAAAGGTAAAAAGGATGGTGGAAGGGTTCCCCCTTCTAAGACTACCTAAACTCCTTCTACTCAGAAGTCTCCTTTTCCTGACAAACCAGGTGTTGTCTGACTATCCTTGCCCTGTTCCTCTCAGCCCCTTCATCTTTCTGTACATATTTTTCTGTCCCTTCCTATTTGGTTAAATATCACCCAAGACTCCTTGGTTCTTTTCATAATTTGCCAGGGTTATTAAATGGTTTGGAAATCCCCCCCCCCTTTAGTCATTCCTCGCCTTCTCAGGAACAACTGCCCCTTTTCCCCCGAGGTGCTTCAAGACCTGATGGCTCAAGTACAATTCAAGAAGTTCCAACTCCTCACGGGGGGGGGGGGGGGGGGGTGTTACTCCAGAATGTTTTTGGTCCCCAGGAAAGAAGGCACCTGGAGACCTGTTCTCAATCTTTCTCTGCTAAACACCTTTTTGAAAGCCCCTTCCTTTCGGATGCTATGCCTTCAAACCTTGTTTTCTCTACTGCTTCCTCAGGCTTTTATAGTTTCCCTGGATCCCAAGATTACTTATCTACACATCCACTTTTCAGGACATTTTTACATTTCTATGTTGCTTCCTGGCATTTTCAGTTCTCTGCTTTGCACTTTGACCTCTCTACTACCCCAGGGGTCTTTGCCAAATGCCTTGTTCCTGTGATTGCTTTCTGCAGGATGAGAGGGATACAGATCTTTCCTTTTCCAGACGACCTGCTCATTTAGGTCTCATCTCCAGTGATTTTACTGCAGCATCTTCACCTTGCCATTTCTGTCCCGCAAAACCTGGGGTTTACTGTAAATTTCCAAAAATCATTCCTGACTCCTTCTCAGGATCATGTTTTTCTGGGGTACAGGCTCCATATTGTTCCAATGCTAGCATCCCTGCCTCCTCCCAGCACTTTAAATCTGATTGCTTTCTTTCAATCCCTTCTTCCTCTGGCTTCCATTAAAGCCAGGGAGTTTCTGAGGGCTCTGTATTACATGGGTTCAGCTATTCCTAGGCTTCCTCTGGCCAAGCTCCACATGAGAAAGCTTCAGTGGTTTCTGAAGTCAATTTGGCTTCTGCATTCCCATCCTTTAGATTTTCTAGCCCCTCTTCTTCCATTCCACAAGCTGAAACTTCAGTGGTGGATTTGTCACTTGTTTCTAAACCCAGGGCTTCCTTTTCAGCCTCCTATCCCCTCTCAGGAACTCTTCACAGATGGCTCAGATGTGCGATGGGGGGCCTCCTTTGGTCCTCTGAAAGTGCAGGGCTTCTTTGACAAAAGACCACATCTTTGTCAAAGAGATGAGAGCTCTTCTTCTAGCTCTTCAGGCTTTTCATTGTCTTTTCCTTCCAGGGCCCCTCAAGATTCTCACAGACAATACCACAGTGATGTGGTATATCAGCAAACAAGGGCGGACAAAGTCTTGTCTCCTGTACACACTAGCCCTTCAGATTTGGGATCTACCTGTCCAGTATCAGGTGATCCTTAAAGCAGTTTCCATTCCCTCAAATCAGAACATAATGGCAGATTCTCTGAGCAAGTCCATAACACAGTCCCACAAGTGGATGCTTCACAGGGATGTGCTTCTGGACATTGTCCACCAGTGGAGTACTCCTCAAGTAGATCTGTTTGCCTCCCCACTGAGCAGACAACTTTCCTCTTTTCGCACCAGAGTCCCATGTCCTCTGGCTTTGAAGGTGGATGCCTTGTTGTCTTTCTTGGAAGGGGATGTTTCTTTATGCCTTCCCTCCCTTCCTCTCATTCTGAAGGTATCCTGTTCAAGATAAAACAGGATGTTCCCAAAATCTTGCTTGTGGCTCCCTTTTGGGCCAGACAGCATTTGTTCCCTCTTCTTCTGCATTTAGCCAAGGGCAGGCATCACAAGTTACCTCGCAAGGTGGACATGCTTATACAAGACAAGGGGGTCTGTTATCCATCCCCACCTGTCCACTCTTCAACTTTCATTGTGGGTGATAGGGTTTTGATCCCCATCAGACACCTTTTTTTCTAAGGACATGCTTAGGGTCCTGCAGAAGGCCAGGAAACCCACTACAAGAAAATCTTATTTTTCCAGTTGGATGAGATTTTCTGTTTGGTGTCTTTCTCGTAACCCAGATCCACTTACTGTGGATGTTCCTTTGGATGCTCTTCGTGTTTCACTGTTGCAGTCATCACATTTGGGTTATCCTGCCAGGGGTAGCTTTCAGTCGGCCTGAATACCAGAGCCTTAGTATTTCTGCATCGGTTGTTGTCGCTCCAGGACTGACGTCAGGCAGCCCACACCATTACATCAGACTTTCTCGCAAAGGAGCCCAAAGCAGAAGCAGTTCGCATGAGTGCCAGTCAGCCGCTACCCGAGTTTTCGCTTCTGAACTGAAGTTGAAGTCTTCTAAAGGTAAGTACCTCATTGGGGATCCCTTTTTCTTGCTCTGACCCATGTCAGAAAAAGTTAACAATTGTTTCACATGTGGAAAGCAAATACCACACCGAGACTTCCATTCTTACTGCATCAGCTGTTTAGGCCCAGACCACGATGTCCCCTGCTGTCACTAGATATTTTCGCTCTCAGTCCTTGAATTCTGATATGGCTTCTATAAGCCATCCGACTACCGAACTTCTGAAAAAATGTAAGGATAAAGACAGAGACAGACCGCATAAGTCCAAAACTGCCAACAATGCTTCCGTTAAGCTAGTCGTCAGTTTTTCGGTTCTCAGTGAGCACTTTCGCAACCCCTGATGCCGCTTCTGTGGATTTGCAGGCAGCTAAAGAGACCCTTTCAGAGTCCGGTATGCCATGAGACTCTTCTTCAACTAAGGGTCCTGCGGATGTCTCTACTTTGGATGGGTCCGGAGCCACTGAGCAGGCACCGGCTTCCGAGGAAGCACTTCGCAGTACTGATACTCGACACAGACCAATGACATATTTCGCGTCTTCAGTTCTTTCGAAAACAACCGAATTTCTAAGGCCCAGGCTATAAACCACACCCAAAAAAACGACAACCCAAGCTCAGGCACCTGCTTCCTTGCCTCAGTCTCAAATGCTTAAAATGGTGGAAGACCTTATAATGCTTATTAGGGGAAGCCAGGCTACCCCTTCCAAAAGAAAAAGAGACTTGTCCCCAGCTGTTTTATCCGAACAGGAGTCCGATGACTCCGATGCATCTGAATATGAAGATATGCAACCCCTCTCCGCTTATGAGGATTCTGATGCAGAGGAATCCATCTCTTCAGCCTCTCCACCCGAGGACTTTTCCTTTGGGGAAACCCTTCATTCTTTAAGGAAGCATTTCCAATGGGAATGTCATAACTATCCTCAGTCAAAAAGGGACTCAGGGAATTCTTAGATCTACCACAACACAGACCTCTGGCCATTCCTCCAGTCCTGGATGTTGTGGATGATATTTTTATGTAATAGAGTCTGACTCCTGACACCCACCCTCCTGCTCCCAGGAAACCTGACAGGTATTACAGAGTCCCTGACTCTCACTCGAGGTCATCTCTCAAGGACCTAAAGGAATCAAAGCAACTTCAGCTAAGAATCCCACCCCCTCAGATAGGGATTCCAGAGCATTAGACAGATGGGGTAAAAAAAGTATACACTTCAGCTCTTGCTATTAGAACATTAAATTGTCAGTTCCACATGCTGAAATATCAGCAACATACCATGGAACTCCTCAAACAAAAAATATCTTCCTTTCCTGCTTGTGCAGAAAATAGAGAGTTACAAGAGTTAATGCATTCTGCAAGTGAAGTAACTAAGCACACCTTACAATATGGTTTTGACACCCTAGAAGTATCTTGCAAGGCAGCAGTCACTGGTTCTGTCCTTAGAAGACATGCTTGGTTTAAGGAACAGTCCTTGCCAGACCATGTCAAATCCAAATTATTGGACGCACCCTTGAACAAAGACAACTTATTTGGCACCAAGGCTGTAGAGATCTTAAAACAAGATGGAAGAAAAAGCGAAATCTATGCAGGCAGTTAAAGACTTCTTAGAGGTCCAACCACTAAGGTTCAGTAGGCATTGCACCTCCAAGCACTGGTCCTTTCCTGCCTCCTCCAGGCCAGCTCAGCTCAGATCCAGGGGAAGCAGACCCCCCCCCCCCCAGACAACAGCCCCAGGGAATGCAGAGATCTAAGCAATGGAGTTTCTCCTCTTCAAAAACAGTGAGTGCAAAGCCACCCCCTTATGGTAAGAACTCACAATGAGCTTACACTTCCACCACCTCTTTCTGCCCACCTTCTTGTGCCCCTAGGAGGAAAACTCTCCTTCCACGCAAGCAACTGGGCCACTATTACCAGCGACTGCTGGGTCCTCAACATAGTGTCCCAGGGATACAGATTTTATTTCCACACTCTGCCAACCCCAAAAGGGTTCCCAGATTTTCCTCCAAACCAGTGGGCAGTGGCCAAAAAGCAAGTCTTTTCCGTGCTCTCCATGAGGGCAATATAGCATGTTCCTGCAGAACAGATAGGCCCAAGGTTTCTACTCCAGACTCTTCCTGGTACCCAGAAAAGAGGGCGCATGGTGCCCCATTATCAATTTATCCATTCTAAACACCTTTCTGGTGATACCAAAATTCAAAATGCACCCTCCACCAGCTTCTACCTATGCTTTCCAAGGATCCTTGGTTAGCCACCCTAGACCTAAAAGAGGCCTACCTACACATCCCAGTCAGGGAATCATGCAGGAAATACCTACATTTCAGGGCAGATCTATGCACTTTCATTTCTCTGCACTTCCCTTTGCTTTATCCACCACTCCCAAAGTTTTCACAAAATGTCTGGCTACCGCCATTGCTTTTTGCAGACAAAGAAATATCCAAATTTACCCATACTTAGATGACTACCTGATTCAGGCAGACAGGAAGAACTGCTACAGCACCTGACTTTTGTAAAGAACCTACTGACCTCCCTGGGGTGTACTCCCAACGAAAAGAAATCAAAATTAGTGCCCACAGAAAAAATTGTATTCCTGGGAGCAAGTCTGGACACAGCATCCCAGATGGCATTCCTTATTCCGGAAAAACAAGCCTATGTGACAGGCTACTTCTCTCAACTAGCTACCAGAACCCAGTTATCCGCAAGGAAAATCCTGCAAGCTCTGGGGTTCATGGCTTCTTGCATTCTACTCATTCCATATGCCAGACTGCATATGAGGAAATTACAGTGGTGCCTAAAAAGCCTTTGCTGTCAACACTCTGAAGACCTGGAAACTCTTATACCAATGATACCTTGTCTAAGGAAAGGTTTTCTTTGGTGGGCAGCAGCATGCAACCACAGCAAGGGACTTCCCTTCTCACAACCCCGCACCACCCAGACCCTCACCACAGACACATCAGACTATGCCTGGTGTGCTCACCTGGATGACAGGTGCATTCAGGGCCAATGGAGCCCAAATCAAATACATCTGCACATCAACCAAAAAGAGATGTTAGCTGTTCAGCATGCCCTGACAGTTTTCAGACCCCTACTCTCCCCGGGGCCTCTACTGATCAAAACAGACAACCTAACACTGATGTGGTATATCAACAAGAAGGAAGGAACTCACTCTTATCCTCTCTGCAGGCTTGCCATGACCCTTTGGCACTCGACCTCAGCTATGCAACTACACCTGCTAGCACAGTTCCTGCCAGGCTGTCTAAACTCTCTGGCAGACAACTTAAGCAGAAACCCTCTAGACCCACATGAGTGGCAACTAGACCACAGAAGCTTCACCCTTGTAACCCAAAAATGGTGCACCCCGAAGGTGGACCTCTTTGCCTTCCACTCCAATCATCAGCTCAGCAAGTTCTGCACCAGGGAACTTCACAGCAAGGCCTATAAAGTGGATGCTGTATCCTTCCAGTGGGTAAACCTCTCGGTCTTTGCATTTCCCCCACTACCACTCATTTCAAGGGTACTGCTCAAAATAAGGGAGGAAAACCGAGGACAGTCCTGATTGCCCCAGACTGGCCACACCAGCACTGGTACCCACTGCTGCAAAGTCTGTCACCATGGCACCTACCTCAGATCCCAACACTCCTGACCCAGAGGAATGGAGAATTCATGCATCCCCAATTGCAGACCCTCAACCTGGCAGCCTGGCTTATTCCCTAACCTCTCCTCAAGCTGCCAGCCTAAGCAAACAAGTTATAGATGTTATACTTGAGGCCAGATGCCCCAGAACTAGAAAATCCTATGCTGACAAGTGGAAAAGGTTTTCCACCTGGATACAGGCTAAGGGAGCCAGAACCGCACAGCCCTCCCTACCTCTTATCCTGGATTATCTGGCAGGCTTACTACACAGGGGTCTGTCCTTCTCTTCCATTAAAATTCATGCCTCAGCAATCTCTGCTCATTACAGCACAGAGTCATCTCTCTTCTCACACCCTCTCATCAGACAGTTCCTAAAAGGGGCTAACAACTTAAGGCCACTCAGAAGAACTCTTACCCCAGCTTAGGGCCTTAACTTTGTGTTGGAAAAGCTCACCCTGCCCCTGTTTGAACCTGCATCTTCAGCAGAGTTAAAATTTCTCTCTTGGAAGACATCCTTGCGCCTGGCCATCACTTCAACTAGAAGAGTATCAGAGCTGCAAACACTAATGGCTGTAGAGCCCTTCATCATTTTCCATGCTGACAGGGTCTCCCTCAGGACTAACCCATCCTTCGTGCCTAAAGTGGCGTCCAGTGTGGCTCTCAACCAGTCCATTCACTTGCCTACCTTTTTCCCTAACCCAAAAAACAAGAGGGAAAGGATTCTGCACTGTCTAGATGTGCACAGACAACTCAGATTTTACCTGGATAGGACCAAACCTTTTAGAAAATCTGATCAATTGCTAGTCAGCTTCGCTCCAGGAGCAGAGGGCAAGGCCATATGCAAACAAACAATCTCCAAATGGATAGCACACAGCATCCATTTCTGCTACAAACAGCATGGGAAACCATCCCCAAACGGGGTCAGGACACATTCCACCAGAGCAACCTCCACCTCTGCAGCTTTTCTCAGAGGGGTCCTCACCAGGGACATCCTGGAGGCTGCAACATGAACATCTGTTCATACCTTCACCAAGCATTACCAGCTGACTATCTTCTCCAAATCCAGGGCAGGCTTTGCCCCTACAGTCTTGCAGGGGCATCCTATCCAGCCCCCAGTCTTCTTGACAGCCTCCACCATTTTCTTCAGCTTTGGGAATCAACCCAAATGTGATGACTGCAACAGTAAAACACGAAGAACATAGTACAGTTGTGTGCACTTACCATAAATATAGATGTCTGAGTGTATTCACTGTTGCAGTCCTGGTTTCCCTCCCTCCATCCCCCTTGTCTCACGCTCTCTCTTCTTACAAGGAATTTTTGGTGTTTACGTCTACTGGTGGTGTTCTTCCACCATAACCTAGCTCCCTATTGGGGGCATCTGACAGGGCAAGAAAAACTGATGTAATGGCGTCAGCTGCCTGATTTTATACCACTGACGACCTGACATCAGTCCTGGAGCAACAGCAACCAACGCAGAAATACTAAGCCTCTGGTATTCGGGCTGACCTAGGGCTACCCCTGGCAGGATAACCCAAATGTGATGACTGCAACAGTGAATACACTCAAACATCTACATTTATGGTAAGTGTACACAACTGTACTTTCTGTCTTATTTGTGTGAATTGCTCGGTGCTGGGTTGGCATATTCTTTTGTTAAGGCCCACCTGTCAGCTCTCTCTGCTTGTCTGCCTTTCACTCCCCCTTTAGCCTGTGGATTTGAATCCAAATAATTTCTTAAAGGCATCCTTCCCATTAGGCCTCACAGGAAGCCTGGCCCTCCTTCCTAGGACCTTAATTTTGTTTTAGGAAAAATTGGCTCAGGCTCCTTTTGAGCCTACTGCTTCAACTTTTTTACAGCATTGTTCTTAAAAGACTGTTCTTCTTTTGGTCATTACTTCTGCCAGACAGGTGTCTGTGTTGTAAGCCCTTATGGCTGTTCCTTCTTTTTTAGCTTTTCATAAGGACAGGGTGTCCCTTGGTACTAATCCTTCTTTTACGCCCAAGGTAGTTAATGGGTTGTCTGTTAATTAGTCTATTCATTTGCCCACCTTTTCCCTTCTCCACAATCTGCTAGTGAGAAGGTTTTATACACACCTTGGATTTGCATAGGCAACTCAGATTTTATTTGGATAAGACTAAAGCTTTTCATAGATCTGAACACCTTTTTGTTTCATTTCATCCTTGGTCTTTAGGTTTGGCTGTTTCCAAGTAAACCATTTTTTTGAATATCTAAAGCCATCTCTTTTTGCTATTCATTTCGTGGGAAGAGCATTTTTTTCTATTAAGGCTCATTCTACTAGGGCTGTGACTTCTTCTGATGCTTTTCTTCAGTGGTTTGCATACCAGTTCTATTCCTGAAGCAGCTAACCTGACTTCTGTGCATAATTCTACCAAGCACTGTAAACTGAATATGATGTCTAGGGCCAGAGCTGCCTTTGCCAGGGCCATTTTACATGTCTCCTTAGAGGGCTCTGCTAGCCCTTCCTCCTCCCAATCTTTTTTCCTGAGGTTTTCTACTCGGCCTATTGTAAGGAATACTGCAACAGTGATATGGAAGGACATAGTACAGTTGTGTAAAATCTTACCATGACAGTAGATATCCTTCTCTTCAGTGTTGGAGTATTTGCTGCCTTCCTCCTCCCCTGGTCCTTTTTCATTGTGTGTGTGCCTGTTACCTGATGTTATCCTTAGGCTGTCATTCCTACTAGGGCTTTTCAGTTCTGAGGATGGTACATTTGGATGTCACCTTTATGCCCTACGCTGTGCGTGGGTGATATACGGCATACCCATTACAACCTAAAGGCTTTGGTATACTGGCCGGATGTCGGGCTGCCCTAAGCAAGGGATCCCTGTTGTAAAGAATACAGCAACAGTGAAGAGAAGGACCTCTACTGTTATGGTAAGGTTTTCCACAACTGTACTTTCTGTCTCTGTCAGGGAAGGTGTTTTGATAGGATGCAAGGAAAACTAAAGTTGAACACCAACACTGAATTTCCTTCCTTAGTCATAATTTCTTTTCAAGCCATCATTGAATGAAAAAGTTGTGTAAAAAATGTGCCTCGGGGCATGTAGAAAGTCATGGCTTCTTGAAAAAAGCTGACAAGTAAAGCAAAATGTGAGAAAAGAAAGGAAAAAGTAAAGTGCGTTGTCATGGGGGGCCAGAGGGGAGCACTAGAGGATGTGTGTAGGGAGGAGGAGGGGAACAGAATGAAGTGCCTAGAGCACCTAAGTTCAGCCCTATACATAGAGTTGCTGCAATGTATCATTGTTGCAGTTAAATGCCAGTAATTGTGAATGTCTCCCTGTGAGATGGGCCAATGTAGTGTGCTGCTCTGGCCTGTCATAATGTAAGAGCAACTGTAGCTATGGTTCAGTCTATGCACGCTACTCCTAAAACTCTGCAGCATAAACTGAAAGGTTTCTTAGGAGGGTTGACAGGGTGATACTTGGGCTGGAAATCTTCAGGGGACCCACCAAATTGACATTTGCTGGGGGCACCAAAATGCTAACACCTGCCCTACTTATTGTTTCTTCTTTTCTGCACATGTGCCCTATCTGCTATAGTCTGCTCTTTTGTGATATTCTGCTCCAATGTCCTCATGCCTTCACTTATTCCACAGTGTGCAATGTGTATATCCAGATCAGTCACTTCATCTCCATCACCCCAGACTTCCTCAGCTGCTTTGAGTTCACCGTCCAGGTTTCCTTTCTATGTCATACAAAAGCACCAGTAACACCTCTGCCTTGCACCATTTGTGGCAGTTGGCTGCAACACTTCTGATCCTAGCTCTGACCTCCTCATTCAGGCTTTCTTCTTAAAAGATCTCCCACATACTTGAAGCTGTTAATCTAGTCTGCTATTCTACCTTTTGTCTCAGTTTTAAATTGCTTCCGATTTTTCACCCATTTGTTATCATGACTGCTGTCTTGTTTTTACTCAGCTTCATCCCATGTGCCTTAAGTTTTTGCATTGCATTCCCCTATCATTTACTGAAATTCTGTTCAGGCTGTGGTAGTCTGCTTACAACAGCTTTGTTAATCTGTCCCATCCAACCTCTTTGGAAATGTAGTTCTTCACCAGTATGAAGAGAAATTATTTCAGAAACGAACCCTGTTGCAGCCACATTCTCACTGGGAATCCTTTTGTGCTTGAACACTGATGTTCTTCATGTTTCACTGTTGCAGTCATTACATTTGGGTAATCTGCTGGCAGTTTGCCCTCAGTCAGCCTGATTAACAAAGTCTTGGGTCCTGCATCGGTTGCTGTCCTTTCTTCCATGATGTCAGGTCGTCAGGGGTATAAAACATGCAGCCAACGCCATTACATCAGTCTTTCTTACCACGCGGTTCCCCAAGCAGAAGCAGTTTGCAAGTGCCGGTCAGCCCACCTCTGAAATTTTCATTTTCGAGTTTCAGTACCGAAGTCTTCAACTAAAAGCAAAGTACCCCATTGGGGAAACTTTTTCTTGCTCCTTACAGATGTCAGTAAAAGTTAATAATTGCATTACTTGTGGGAAGCAAATACCTCATAAGGATTTTCATTTATACTGTATTCTTTGCCTAGGCCCTGATCATAACGTACCTTGCTGTCGGTTTTGTGCTAGATTTAATCAATGCACTATTAAACGTCAGTATATTTTTGCTTCTAAATATTTTGGTTCACGATTTAACTATCCAGAAATGACGTCAGTTAGCAATCCGACTACTGTAATACCTAAAAAACGCAAAGAAAAAGACAGAGATAGACTGTCGAGGTCCAAAACTGAGGACAACGCTTCTCCTAAGCCAGTCGCTAGTTCGCCGGTACTCAGTGAGGTGCTTTCTCAGCCCCTGATACCCCTACTTTTGATTCGCAGGCCTCTACTGAGACCCATTCAGAGTCCGGTATGCCACGAGATGCTTTAAGTATTGAACCCGCAAATGTCTCTACCTTAGATGTTTCCGGAGCCGCTGTGCAGGCACTGGCTTCTGAGGATGTTTTCAGGCCTAAAGATTTGTATATTAATCTGACTCCATCTTCAAAACTAAGGCCAAAATCTACTTCTTTGTCTAAAAAAACAACGCTTGGCCACGTGTGCAGACCCCAATGCCCAAAAAATAAATGATCAAAATGGCTGAAGATTTAATTACCTTGATCAGGGGTAGCCAACCCCCTCCTGCTAAGAGGCCTAGGCAAGGCACTGACTATGAATCGTCAGATCAGGATTCTAATTCTTCTGTTTCTTCTACTGAATAGGATTTATCTATACCTACTTATGAGGACTCTGATGCAGAAGATTCCATCCCTTCTGCTTCTCCCCCTGAGGATTTCTCTTTTGGAGAAACTTTACATAACTTAAGGGAACATTTCCACTGGGAAAGTCAGGATTTCTCTGAATCTAAAAAGAGATTTAGGGATTTTCTTCTTCTTCAGCATAGGCCTTTGACTATACCTCCTGTTCTAGAAATTGTTGATGATGTTTTTTCAGAATCTAGTATGACTCCTGATTCTCTGCTTCCGGCTCCTAGTAAGCCAGACAGATGCTACAGGGTTCCTGACTCCCACAAATTCCTTTTCAAAAAACCTACTGCTGATCCTGAAACCATTTCTCAGTGTCCCAAAGGCATTAAGGCCTCTACTGCTAAAAATCCTACCACTTCTGAAAGAGATTCAAGGGCGCTGGATAGATGGGGTAAGAAGGTTTACACGTCTGCAACCTTGGCAGTCAGGGCTTTAAACTGTCAATTTCATATGCTTAAATATCAGCAACATGTCATGGGATTACTTAAACAGAAAATGATGTTGATCTCTGACTGTGGAAAATAAAGAATTGCAGGATTTATTATATTCAGCTGAACAAGTTAGAAAACATACTTTGCAATGTGATTTTGATTCTTTGGAGGCCTCTTGCAGGGCTGCAGTAAGTGGATTTGTGATAAGAAGGCATGCTTGGCTCAAAGAGCAAAATCTGCCTGACCATGTTAAAGCATAATTGTTGGATGCTCCTTTACAACAGGACAGTCTCTTTGGTAATAAGGCTGAAGAAGTTTTAAAAAAGATGGAAGATAAAGCTAAATCTATGCAAACTGTGAAAAATTTTTTTACAAGTGCAGCCTCCCAGATTTAGTAGGCACTGGCCTACTAAGAACTGGTCCTTTCCAGTTCCCTCAAGAGCCGCTCAAGTCAAATCCAGACATTCCAAAGGCTCCAGATTTTAGTCACAAGGAACTTTTAGAACAAAACAATGGAGTGGGTTGGGAGGGTGGCCTAATGGTTAAGGTGTTTGCCTTACAAACACAAGGTGCAGGGTTTGAATCTCACAGGGGATAATTGTCGAGGCTTAAAATGGCTAGCAAGGGCAGTTAGCCTAGTACTAACCTATGAACCTATGAGTGCCTCCACCTCCATATCTGGAAGCAACAAGGCACCTCCCTATGGTAAACAGTCTCAATGACTTTCCTCTACAATCACCATGCACTTACCTTTTAGCCGCCCTTTTGGGGGGAAAACTGGCACTTCATGCACAAAACTGGCAACTGATTACCCAGGGCAATTGGGTTTTAAATATAGTATCCCAGGGATACAGATTTCATTTCCACACGCTGCCAATCCCAAACGGATGGCCAGATCTGCCTCCAAATGAGTGGGCAGAGGCCCAGAAACAAGTTCTGTCCCTCATGAATATGGGGGCTATTCAACCAGTACCAGAAGAGGAAAAGGGACAAGATTTCTATTCAAGACTTTTCCTGGTACCCAGAAAAGACAAATCATGGTGCCCAATTCTGGACTTCTGCACTCTGAATACATTTCTGGTCATTCCAAAATTCAAGATGCTGACTCTTCAACAGTTACTACCTATGCTAGGCAAAGATGCCTGGTTGGTAACTCTAGACTTAAATGAGGCTTACCTGCATATCCCAATCAGGGAATCTTGCAGAAGATACCTCCACTTCAAAGCAGGCTACTTGCATTACCAGTTCTCTGCACTGCCCTTTGGCTTATCTATTGCGCCCAGGGTCTTCACAAAATGCCTGGCTGCAGTAATCACTTTTTGCAGGCAAAGAAATACTCAAATATATCCATACCTGAACGATTGTCTTAATTCAGGCAGAAAACAAGGACATTCTTCTAAAACATCTGGCATTTGTAAAAAGGGTTCTAACTTGTCTAGGGTACACCATAAACAAAAATAAATCACAACTCCTACCCTCTCAGAAAATTACATTCCTGGGTGCAAGCTTGAATACAACTGCCCAGATGACTTACCTTATACCACAAAAGCAAATTCAATTGGTGACTTACTTCAAACAGGTGGCCGCAAAAACCCTGCTATCTGCAAGGCAAATTCTGCAAGCCTTGGGGTTCATGACCTCCTGCATTCTTCTAATTCCATATGCAAGACTGCATATGAGGAAACTTCAGTGGTACTTAAAAAGTTTATGGACTTAATATTGTCATAGCCTGGAAATAATGATTCCTATTATACCTTGCCTGCAACTAGAGTTCCTATGATGGGCAGAAGCCTTCCACCAAAACAAGGGACTATCATTCACTCCACTCCCTGCTGCCCAAACCCTAAATACAGACCCATCAGACTATGCTTGGGTGGCTCATCTGGCAGTGAAGTGCATTCAGGGCAAAGGGAGCCCAAATCAAATGCACCTACATATCAATCAGAAAGAGATGCTAGCTGTACAGAATGCTCTGACAGCCTTCAAGCGCTACCTTAATCCAGGCCAACTACTGATAAAGACAGACAACACCACAATCATGTGGTACCTAAACAAACAGGGGGGCACACATTCCTACCCCCTTTGCAGACTAGCCATGGCATTGTGGAACACTGCCTTGACTTATCAAATACAACTGCAAGCTGAATTCCTGCCAGGAAAGCTAAATACTCTGGCAGTTGAACTAAGCAGAAATCTTATGAACCCACACAAATGGAAACTGGAACCATAAGTCTTCAACATGTTGACACGCAAATGGGGGAGCCCAGACACAGATTTTTTTGCCTCACCCCAGAACTATCGGTTGGACAAATTCTGCACAAGAATTCATCACAACACAGCTTGGAAAGTGGATGCTCTGTCATTCAGCTGGAAAAACATATCAGTCTGTGCTTTTCCCCCTCTTCCTCTCCTCTCCAAAGTCCTAGTAAAAGTCAGACAGAACAAACCAAAAATGATTCTGATTGCTCCAGACTGGCCTCGCCAACACTGGTACCCACTCCTGCGCAATGTGTCACACCTTCCTTTGTGGCACCTGCCTCAGACACCTTATCTACTTCAGCAGAACTACCAAATTCTGGACACTCAGCTCCAAACTTTGAATTTTGCAGCGTGGCTAATCAACTAATCTCACCCTTGACATCTCTCAGCAAACCTGTGATGGATGTCATTTTGGAGGTTAGAAGGCCTAGTACTAGAAAATCTTATGCTGAGAAATGGAAAAGATTCTGTGCCTGGAAGCAATCAAGGAATAAGCACAGCAATGCCCAATATTCCTCAGATTCTGCAATACTTAACTGAGATGCTTCACAAGAGCCTATCTTTTTCTTCCATAAAAATCCATGCCTCTCCCATTTCAGCTCATTACAACACAGAACCTCCCCTCTTCTCTCATCCTCTGCTAAAGCAGTATCTCAGAGGAGCCAAAAATTTAAGACCTCCCAGGAGAGCACCAACTCCTGCATGGGACCTCAATTTTGTTTTGGAAAAACTCACTCTACCTCCTTTTGAGCCGGCTGCTACTGCGGACTTAAAATTTCTCTCTTGGAAAACAGCTTTCCTTTTAGCAGTCACTTCAGCTAGAAGGATTTCAGAATTACAGGCTCTTATGGCAGTGGAGCCTTTCATTATTTTTCATCCGGACAGGGTGGCTCTCAGGACCAATCCATCCTTTATGCCTAAGGTGGTATCCAGAGTGGCTCTTAATCAGACCATTCATCTGCTAACTTTCTTTCCCAATCCACAGAACAAGGGTGAGCGGATTCTGCATTCATTGGATGTACACAGACAACTTAGATTCTACTTAAACAGGACAAAATCTCTCAGAAAAACTGAACAACTATTGGTGGGATTTGCTGCAGGGCAGAGGGAAAGGCTATTTCAAAGCAGACTATTTCCAAATGGATAAGCCATTGTATTGGTTTCTGCTATATGCACCATGGTAAACCTATCCCCAAGGGGATCATATCTCATTCCACCAGGGCTGCATCCACTTCTGCAGCCTTTCTCAGAGGGGTTCCTACCAGAGACATTCTAGAAGCTGCTACCTGGAGCTCAGTTCATATGTTCACCAAACATTACCATTTACATCTCTTCTCTAAATCCAGAGCTGGCTTTGCCACTGCTGTCCTGCAGGGCCTCATAGCTGCTCCTAATGCTGTATAACTCCATCCTCCCAACCATAGCTTTGGGATTCTACCCAAATGTAATGACTGCAACAGTGAAACACGAAGAACATAGTACAGTTGTGTACACTTACCATAAATGTAGATGTTCGAGTGTATTCACTGTTGCAGTCCTGGTTACCCACCTTCCAGCCCCCTGTTTTTCTCTTACTATACCTCTCATTTCTTTTATTGTGCTTAAAAGCTTTTTTGGTGTATTTGCTTTTGTTTGGAGGTATATATTTTGTCACCAATAAAAAACAAGAAGAAATCCGCTAGCTGTTACCATAAAGGGTATCCTCGTATGTACTCGTCCCACAATGCCAGTAGTATGCTTCTCCAAAAAAGCAAGTGAATCGTACAGTTAAAAAATGAACATTTAATAAAACACCAAGACCAAAATGCAACACAAACAAAGGATTGAGCGCGCTTTCATCTATTCCTTCTAGACTTCATCAGAATCCATAGATAACAATGTGAAATGGTCTTAAATACATAGTCACCTGATTGTTTAATTAATTACAAATCAATTAAGTGAATTATCTTGTTGTTGAATGTGTTGTAACTCACTATTGTTTATAAAAACAAGTAGTAGAAATACATAAACTGTGCACTGTAGAAACAACAAAAGCCCCATCTAAAAACTTTTTTACAAAACCACTAAATAAATAATGTGCAAAATCAACCATATATAATATATACATTATGGTATACCCTAAAGGAACAAAATAATAAAGGGGACAGATACCGATTAGCATCTAGAAATGAAATGAACATCAGTTATAGGAAAATAGATTATTGGCTTGAAGACAATCTATTACAGGGGTTAATAAATATAGATCTGTATAACTACTTTAAAGTAACAAAGCCGGTCATTCCGGAAATATTCGGTATCCCCAAAATCCATAAAGATGTACACAATCCCCCCCTTAGACCCATAGTGACTTCACAGTGTTCAAAAACACAGCCCCTTGCCATATTTATAGACACAAAGTTAAAAAACTTTCATAGGAATTATAAACATATTTTGGTTGATTCATGGGACTTTCTTACTAAATTTAAAGATGTTCCATATAATGATTACTTTATTTTTGTGACTATTGATGTCCGGGATTTATTTTCTGTCATACCTCATGACACAGGGTTAAGATGGTTTGAACATATGTTAGTGGAATTTAATCTTGGTGATACAACCGACTTTAGGTTAATTCTTGAAAATATGGAACTAGTTTTGAAGAATAATTTTCTGTTCTTTCAGGGGGACATATACCATCAGATAGGAGGGGTGGCAATGGGTTCTTCATGCGCCCCTACCTACGCCAACATTATTATGCTTTTTTGGGAGCTAGAATATGTCTTTAAGTCGAAATTTTGGGAATATATTACCACATATTTTAGGTTTTTGGATGACATCCTTGTAGTGTGGAAAGGGTCAGTTGGACAGGTTGAGGAATTTATTGATTACCTACATACGACAACAACTTTTTTGGAATTTACTTATCAACATAATGATGACCATATTAACTATTTGGATGTAACTATTACTAAAAATAAATTATGTGGGAAGTATGAATCCCGGGTTTTCAGAAAGGAATGTTTTTCCAATTCCTACGTACACTTTGAGAGTGACCACCCAATATACCTTAGGCGGAACATAGTTAAAGGCCAAATGATCAGGGCCTCCCGAATGACTAGTGAGGATGGGGTATGTATAGAGGAAATGGATTTAATACAAAGTTTTTTTAGGGATAGGGGGTATCCACTTAGGCTCATTAAGAATGTCAAAAGGGAAGTCATGAGAAAACGGAATACGTATTTTCGGCCACTATTGACATACGATTATAGAGTTCAGGGATCCAATACAGATAATTCCTTAAGAATTACAAATAATTCATTAAAAGAGAACAATACACCTCGCCTGATGGTTACATATTATAAAGGCTTACATTGGCTACAAAGGGGCATTAATGAAGTATGGAGAATGTTCTCTAAAACTTGTGTGGAAATTCCTATTTTCCAACAGCGGTTGGCTTTTGGGTATAGGAAGAATAATAATTTCAAGAAACTTTTTGAAAGGAAAAAGGCCCTTTATGGAAGTGGAACACAGAAAAAAGTGGGAACTTACAAGTGTGGAAGGTGTGGGCAATGCACCTTCATACTGGGGGAAAAAATGCTTCGGTTAGACAGACTGAATCTAAAATTAAAAAGTATAGGCTACCATACGTGTCACACTCAAGGTGTGGTTTATCTTGCTCTTTGCTTGACTTGCGGGAAATACTACGTCGGAAAGACCGAACGTAAGTTAAAGCAAAGGGTATATGAACACACAAGGGATATAAATATAAAGAATGACAATAATGCTCTTTTCAGACACACTGGAGTATGTACTAATGCCAACATCAAATTTTGGGTTCTAGAAGAGGTTAAGAGAAGTGAAAGAGGGGGTGATTGGGAGTCCCTTCTAGAATACAGAGAGATGATTTGGCAACTCAGGCTTGACGCCTGTGGTTCCCATGGGATGAACGATCACATTTCCATAAAACCAGCCCTGAAATTACTATCCAACAACCCTAAATTGGTTTAAAATCACATTTCAGTTTATAATGCCAAAGTAGTTAGGAAATCCTATGTGGCCCAACTAATTAGTAAGGTGTTCGCATCTAGAAATAAAGAGGTTATAGTGCCCCTCTACTCGTCACTCATCAGACCCATCATAGAGTACAATGCCCCATTTGGGATGTACCTCACAAGACACTTCCAACAGCTGGAAAGACCACAAAAGCACCTCACCAAGAGGATTACTGGCCTCAAACATATGTCTTATGCAGCCCAACTGAAAAAACTCCAGCTGTACTCAGTGGCATATCGCTTACTCAGAGGTGATCTCTGCCTGACTTACAAAGCCATGCCCAACTCAGAATTGATGGACATGCTCCACCTAAAGAAATCCAAGTCACTGCGAGCCATGCGCTCTAGTGAGCTAAAGCTCGCCACAACAATAAATAGAACATGCTGGAGGGATAGATTCCTGTCACAGAGACTCCCCATGCTTTGGAACAAAATTCCTAACTACATTAGGCAGAGCCCCTCACTAACACTCTTCAAGAGAAGCCTTGACGAGTGGATGGGTAACAGAAAATGCACCCCTGGGATCACTTCATTGACTCTGCTTGATAGAGGCTCAGTTAATTAATCAATGGGGCGGCGAAAGCCGACGCACTCTGGCTAGGCTTAAAAATGCCCTCGGGCAGATAGCCTAGTACCTACCTATGAACCTATGAACCTATATACACGGACATGTATGCAGATATCAAATACTGTTTATTATGGGGTAATGTTTGAATTTTTGTACACATATATATGTATATTTTTTTATATATACCTATTTATTATTATATATATGTATATGTGTACAATTTTTGTATATATTATATAATATACATGTATTTTGTTTATTATTTTGTTCCTTTAGGGTATACCATAATGTATATATTATATATGGTTGATTTTGCACATTATTTATTTAGTGGTTTTGTAAAAAAGTTTTTAGATGGGGCTTTTGTTGTTTCTACAGTGCACAGTTTATGTATTTCTACTACTTGTTTTTATAAACAATAGTGAGTTACAACACATTCAACAACAAGATAATTCACTTAATTGATTTGTAATTAATTAAACAATCAGGTGACTATGTATTTAAGACCATTTCACATTGTTATCTATGGATTCTGATGAAGTCTAGAAGGAATAGATGAAAGCGCGCTCAATCCTTCGTTTGTGTTGCATTTTGGTCTTGGTGTTTTATTAAATGTTCATTTTTTAACTGTACGATTCACTTGCTTTTTTGGAGAAGCATACTACTGGCATTGTGGGACGAGTACATACGAGGATACCCTTTACGGTAACAGCTAGCGGATTTCTTCTTGTTTTTTATTGGTGACGAAGTGGAGTAGTGGAGTTTGGTGGAGTTTCTAGGTATATATTTTGTGTTTTAAATTTTATATATATATATATATATATATATATATATATATATATATATATATATATATATACATATATATACATTTTGCTCCTCATTTGGGGGGCACCTGACATCTGGGGCAAGAAAAACTGATGTAATGGCATCTGCTGCATGTTTTATACCCCTGAAGACCTGACGTCATGGAAGAAGGGACAGCAACCGGCCTTGGGACCCAAGACTTTGTTAATCAGGCCGACTGAGGGCAACCTGCCAGCAGGTTACCCAAATGTAATGGCTGCAACAGTGAATACACTCGAACATCTACATTTATGGTAAGTGTACACAACTGTACTTTTTGCTTGCGTTACTGGGTCCTCACACATAGTATTAATTCCACCAGTGTTTCTGAGACTGTGTTATCACAGGACTGCTCCTGTTGGCTTTTGTGGGGCCTTGTGATATGATGTCCTTCAAGAATGCAACTGTAGTCATAACATATGGGTTGTCCTGCCTCAGGCAGCCCTCGGTCGGCCGGATTCCAAAGTCTGAGTCCGACGTCGGCTGATGTCGCATTTCTGTCCGACGTCAGAGCGGCTGGAGTATATAAGCATCAGCCGACGCCATTTTCTTCAGTCTTTCTTGCCGCGCGGTGCCCGAAGCAGAAGCAGTTCGCAAGTGCCGGTCGGTCAGCTCCTGTATTCTTTGAATCCAAAGTCATCAAAAAAGCTAAGTACCCCGTTGGGGACCTTTTCTTGCCTCAGCCGATGTCAGAAATTACTGAAAAAGTTAACAATTGTCTGTCTTGTGGTAAACAAATACCTGATAAGGATTTCCACTCTTACTGTCTTCCTTGCCTTTGCCCAGACCACGACGTCTCGGCCTGTGTCGCCTGTGCTCGCTTCAATAAGCGCACTCTCAGGTGCCGGGCGGAGTTCGCTGAAGACTTTTTCGGCGAAAAATTTGCTTATACAATGCCGTCGGAACTTCCGACATCGTAAACTCCCAAGAAACGCAAAGACCGGGACCGACATCCTCGGCCCGCGTCTACCACCGACTCCACGCCAAAACCTACCGCGAGTGCTCCGGTTCCCCCTGAGATGGTTATTCCACCGCTCCGAACCGAAGACACCGCATTACCGACGACTCCGATACCGGATACCACTCCGACGCCAGTTATAGATTTTCCTCCGGATAATGAAACCGAGGAAATGCCCGAGACCATTGCTGTAGATAAGGTCACTCCTGCACGTGGAGCTGCTAGGCCTCCTATGGCCATGTCTATTAAGGCCTACACTCGTGCTAAGGCAGCCAGCAAGACCAAGCACCTTGCTGCTAAAGCCTTACCTCAGCCTACTCCTGAGACACAAATCATGAATATGGCCGCAGACTTAATTTCCATGATTAGAGGTTCACAGGCCCATCCTGAGAGAGGATCCCAGCCTCCTTCTGATAAGAGGCCCGGGTTGAACCCTCTGACCCTATCCCTTCAGATGAAGATTCTGAGGACTCTGTCCACTCCGATGGCCAGGAAGAGCTCTTCCAGACCTATGAGGACTCGGATGCAGAGGATTCCATCCCCTCGGCCTCCACTCCTGAGGATATTTCTTTTGGGGAAGTTCTGCATACCATGAGGGAACATTTCAAGTGGCAAGGCCAGGAATATTCTGATTCCAGAAAGCGCCTTCGAACCTTCCTTAAAAAGCCCCAGCACAGGCCCTTAGCTATTCCTCCTGTGCTTGATGTTTTGGATGATCTATATTCTGACTCCAGTGTTACCCCTGATTCTCTCCCTCCCGCTCCAGCCAAGCCAGACAGGTATTACAGGGTCCCAGAAACACATTCCCATTTATTCAGGGCCCATGCTGTTGATTTAGAAACTATTTCTCAGGGACCTAAAGATGTTTCAGCTTCCACCTCTAAAAATCCCTTACCTTCCAACAGGGAAGCTCGGTCATTAGAGAGATGGGGGAAAAAGGTCTACACTTCCACTACTTTATCTATGAGAGCTCTGAATTGCCTCTTTCATATGTTACAATATCAGGATTACCTGTTAGATGATTTACAGAAAACTTTGGCCTCTCCTGATCCTTTAGACAGGAAGTCTTTGCAGGAAGCTGTACATAATTCTCAGCAAGTCAGCAATCACTTTCTGCAGTGTGGATATGATGCATTGGAAGCTTCATGTAGGGCAGCTATGACAGGGGCAGTCATTCGTAGACATGCATGGTTAAAAGAACAACCTCTACCAGATCATGTTAAGGCAAAACTTCTGGATGCACCCTTGGAAAAGAACAAGCTTTTTGGTGGTAATGCTAAAGATGTGTTAAAGTCCATCGAGGAAAAAGCAAAATCAGTTCAGACGGTCAAAGATTTCCTCCAGGTTCAGCCCCCCAGATTCAGCAGGAATTGGCCTTCAAAAAACTGGTCCTTTCCTAATCCTGAAAAATTTCAAAGGGGTAAAAACAGGCGTGGCCGAGGAAGAGGACAATACAGAGGTCCTTACAGGGGACGACAATGGCAGCCAGCAAACCAAAGAAGTGACACAGGGGTCTCTCCTGCCCCACAGGCACAATCTCAATGACTTTCCTCTACGTCCACTGACCAAGGAACAAATAGAAGCTCCCTTGGGCGGAAAATTATCTCTGTTTTCAGACAATTGGCACAGATTGACAAAGGACAAATGGATTTTGGACATTATAGATCATGGCTACAGGTTCCATTTTCATAGCTTACCAAGAAAACAAGGCATGCCAAACCTACCACAAAACCAGAGGGCAGAGGCTATCAAGCAAATTTCTCTGCTTACTCAGATCAAAGCAATAGAAAGAGTTCCACAACAAGAACAAGGCCAGGGGTTTTACTCAAGACTGTTCCTTGTTCCAAGAAAAGAAACTCATTGGAGACCAATACTGGATTTGTCCACATTAAACACTTTTCTCATAGTACCAAAGTTCAAAATGCTGACTCTACAGCAACTCCTTCCCATGCTGGGCAAGGGGTCTTGGCTGATTACTCTGGACCTCAAGGAGGCATACCTGCATGTCCCTCTCAGACACAGCTGCAGAAGATACCTCAGATTTCTTGAAGGACCAGAGCATTATCAATTCTCAGCATTGCCATTTGGCTTATCAACTGCACCCAGAGTATTCACAAAATGCCTGGCTTCAGTAATTGCTCATTGCAGGCTCCAGGGGATCCAAATTTACCCGTACCTGGACGACTGCCTCATACAAGCGGACGACAAATTGATGTTGACAAAAAACTTGAAATATGTCATACAATTACTTCAGGCTCTGGGATACACAGTCAACTTTCAAAAGTCAAGACTTCAACCATCCCAGCAAATAACCTTCTTAGGAGCCAATCTAGACACAGCCTCTCAAATGGCTTACCTGACAGAAGACAAGCAAGAGAAGTTAACTCATTATTTCAAAGGTTTGGCAAGGAGATTCCTACAGGCCCTGGGTTACATGGCATCCTGCATTCTCCTGGTTCCATTAGCAAGACTACACATGAGAAAGCTTCAATGGTACCTAAAAAGCCTATGGTCTCAGCACAGCAACAACTTAGAGGCAACCATACCACTCATTCCATGCCTACAAAAGGAATTCCTATGGTGGGCCTCGGTAAGCCAGGCAAACACAGGTATGTCATTCAAAAAACCTCAGATAACACAGACCATGTTCACAGATGCCTCAGACCTTGGATGGGGGGCGCACATGGAAGGCAGATGTATACAAGGACAATGGTCTCCAAAGGAAACACATCTGCATATAAACCAAAAGGAAATGCTGGCAGTAATGCATGCCATTGAGGCCTTTCGACAACAACTTCAGCAAGGCCATTTATTGATACGGACAGACAACACCACTGTGATGTGGTATATAAACAAGCAAGGGGGCACCCATTCTTACCCCCTTTGCAGACTGACAATGAATCTTTGGGAAAAATCACTGAGCCTAAACATACAGTTACAATCCCAGTTTGTTCCAGGCAAAGACAATGTGCTGGCGGACAGCCTAAGCAGGAATTTCATAGATCCACACGAGTGGAGGTTACATCCGAAGATCTTCACACAACTCACCTCGACATGGGGCAGGCCAGAAGTAGACCTATTTGCCTCTCACCTCAACCATCATCTACAAAAATTCTGTTCAAGGACATTCCATCCACAAGCTTGGAAAATAGATGCTCTTTCATTCAACTGGAACTTCCTAAAAATCTATGCATTCCCACCTCTGCCATTGATGACCACAGTATTACTAAAGATCAAAGCAGAGAGACCCAAGGGGATCCTAATAGCTCCAGACTGGCCAAGACAACACTGGTACCCACTACTACGGAGCATATGTCACAACAAGAAGTGGGCCCTTCCACAATGGCCCCTACTTTTGACTCAACACAACTTCAAAACAGTGCATCCAAATCTTCAGACACTGCAGCTAACAGCCTGGGAGATCCCATGAATAACCTCAATCTATTTCTCTCCAAGGAAGTTCAGCGGATATTAACAGAAGCTCGAAGACCATCCACCAGAAAGGTTTACTTAGCAAAATGGAAGAGATTCAGCATTTGGAATACCAGCAAGGGACATGATGCATCATTATTGAACATCCCACTCATCCTGGAATACTTGGCAGATATGCTACAGAATGGACTCTCATATTCTTCCATAAAGATACATGCTTCAGCTATTTCAGCTAGATATAATACCGATCCGCCTGTGTTTTCACATCCTTTGCTAAGGCAATTCCTCAGGGAATCAAGAACATTAAGCCACCAAGAAAGGCTCCAGTGCCAGCTTGGGACCTCAACTTTGTCCTAGAAAAACTGACTCTACCTCCATTTGAGCCAGCAGCTTCAGTGGACTTACAATTTCTCTCATGGAAGACAGCTTTCCTGTTGGCAATTACCTCAGCAAGAAGGGTTTGAACTACAGGCCCTAATGGCAATACCACCGTTCATAATCTTTCACAGAGACAGGGTCTCCTTAAGAACCAACCCTACTTTTATGCCAAAGGTGGTATCTAGGGTTTCTTTAAATCAAGCTATTCATCTGCCTGCTTTCTTCCCCAATCCTGAGAACAAAGGGGAAAGACTGTTACATACCTTGGACATTCACAGACAACTTCGCTACTACCTGGACAGAACCAAGACCAATAGGAAGTCTGATCAACTTTTTGTAGCTTACGCCCCTGGAGTACAAGGAAAAGCAATTTCAAAACAGACTATTTCAAAATGGATTGGACATTGCATCAGATTTTGTTATTCCTTCCATGGGAAGAATGTTCCAGCCAATGTCAGACCACACTCCACCAGAGCTACAGCCACCTCTACAGCATTCTTAAGAGGGGTGCCTACAAAGGACATTCTAGAAGCTGCTACATGGAGCTCCGTGCATACATTCTCCAAACACTACAATCTCCCTCTATATTCCAGATCCAGAGCAGGCTTTGCTTCGGCAGTCCTGCAGGGTTTGATTGCCACACCATCTCTTTCCTAGAGCATACCTCCTCCCCCAGCTAAGCTATGGTATTCTACCCATATGTTATGACTGCAGTTGCATTCTTGAAGGACATAGTACAGTTTTGTACCTACCATAAATGTAGATGTCCAATAGATATGCAACTGCAGTCGGATTTTCCCTCCCTCCATACCCATTCTATGCCTTGGGTCCACTCCTATCCCTGTTTTCTCTTAGCTGGGGATATCTGTTATGGTGTATCTGTTTATTGCTTACTTATTTGTCTGGAATCCTGTTTTTGTCTTCCAATTTGATTACAGCCTTCCTTGGAGGGCACCTGGCATCTGGGGCAAGAAACACTGAAGAAAATGGCGTCGGCTGATGCTTATATACTCCAGCCGCTCTGACGTCGGAGAGAAATGCGACATCAGCCGACGTCGGACCCAGACTTTGGAATCCGGCCGTCCGAGGGCTGCCTGAGGCAGGACAACCCATATGTTATGACTGCAGTTGCATATCTATCGGACATCTACATTTATGGTAGGTACAAAACTGTACTTTTTCTCCAAGTCTAGGAATGCCCAGTTGGACTCTTTCCTCATCTCTAGCTTCTTATAAACATAATCTGTCTGCAAACATCAGGTCAGTTGTATTGCATCCCAATCTAAATATGAATTGTTCATCTCCTGTCTCACTTTCTACTACTGTATGTATTCATTTATCAATCGCTCGCTCTGTCTAGCACTTTTTATGCTGTGCAGTAGGCATTTGATACGTCGTTTGCCACAGTTGTGAATATTCCCTTTGTTGTACACTGGCACTAGAATTCTTCTCCAGTCATCTAGAATGTGCCCATCTCTCAGTACAACAGAGGAGTCATTTTTCCCATAATGCACCAAGTGTCTCGCTCATGCTTGCCATAATCTCATCGGAGCCTGCCACTTTCCTTATCTTTGTTTTCCGCAGTGCACTTTGTACTACTACTAGGGTGGATTCTCCTTCCTCTTTCATCATAAGCTGTGCATGTAGTGGTATAGTTTCAGTGGGATTTTACTCATTCAGAAACTTCTTTAGGTATTCCTTGCATCTGTCCTTGGAATAGTGAGTAGACTGGTACTGGTTTTCCTTATGAATGGTAGTTGCAGGCTATCTTATTTAACTTTCCATCATTGCCTTGCGATATGATAGAGCTTCTTTGTGTTTGCTGCTAAGTTACTTTCCAGAAGCTGATAGAGATTCTCTGATGCTTTGTTCTCTGGCCTTGCAAATGCACTCTCGGCCTCTTTGTTAACCATAGGGTTTTGTTGATGTGGCGGCATAAAGATTAAATTTTCACCACACAGATGCAAGGTCCAGAGTTTGATCCTGACATCTGGTCAGTGTCTTTGTGGAGTTTGTTTGCTCTTCCTATGTCTAAATGGGGATGCCTCTTAAAAATAATCTGGGCTTTTCTGCCTCAAAAATAAAAGATTTTGATTTCAGACCCAGCACTCTCAGGTGAATCTGACAGGTCACCAGAATGCACCAGAAATGAACAGAATGGGTGGGCAGCAGCCCAGATACTAGGTAGAGCCTACTGGGGGAAAGATTCATGTGGACCAACTGCTTTTAAACATCAACTGTAGTGCACAGTATCCTCTACAGAGTGGAATATGGACCACAGACTAAGTGCCACATCAGATGGTGTGACATTTGTCAGAAAGTGGTTTTATTTGGGCAGTATCAGTACATCTGAAATCCTTTTACTTTTTCTTTTGTCATTGGTGACTGCAGTATTACCTAATAATGACCAAAGGTGAAATCAGATGCAGCAAATCCAGACACTGGACCATATAAAAGCCTAAGGTAACACAGTCATAACATGTCCTTAAAAAGCAAAAAACATTTATTCAATGCAGTAAGCACTTTCGTCCCTTTGATGCAACCAGGCTTCTTGAGAGTAACAAAACTTTCAAACAGTCCAACATATATACACACTTGATTAAGGAAACACTATCAGTAATGCAATTAATCACCAGTGTGCCACTTGATTGAATGACAGTACACCAACATTCCATTAAATATAAAAAGCAGTAAAGCACATCAGTATATGAATCAATGATATAGAAACATTTTTAAGGGCGCTATATAGTTTAATAATTTAATGCCTTTATTTTCAACCAACAGGAGAGAGAGATGGATTAGTCCTAATGGATTAAATGAATCCATATCCCTCTTCTATTGGTTGAAAATGAAGGCATTAAATTGTTAAAACTATTTAACTATTACATTTTAATAAAGTGCTAGTTATTAGTTATATTTGTGTGTGTGTATATATATATATATATATATATATATATATATATATATATATATATATATATATATATTAGTTTATATGTAAAATACTGTTTTTTTCCCCTTTTATAATGCCCTTAAAATTGTTTTATATAATTGATTTATATTTTGTTGTGCTTTATTGATTTTATTTTTAATGGAATGTCCATTTGTTGTCATTCAGTCAAGTAGCACACCAGTAATTAATTGCATTATTGAGGGTGTTTCCTTGAGGAAGTGCATATATTGTATATCTTGGACTGTTTGAAAGTTTTGTTACTCTGAAGAAGTCCTGTTGTATCAAATGGACAAAAGCACTTAGCGCTTTTTACGGACCTTTTATGATTGTGCTACCTTTGGCTTTTATATGGTCCATTCTGTGGATTTGCCGCACTTGACTTCACCTTTGTTTGTGATCTTGTTTGTGCTATTGTGGTGGTTTCGTTTTCTCATTTGTGGATGTTCATCGTGCATGCAGCTGCAGTCATTACAGATGGGTTATCCTGCCGCCAGGAGGGTCCTCGGTCAGCCGAATTCCAAAGTCTAGGTCTGGCGTCGGTTGTCCTCGCTTCTTCCCTGACATCAGTGCGGCAGGGGTATAAAAGAGGCAGCCGACGCCATTTTCTCCAGTCTTTCTTGCCACGCGGTGCCCGAAGCAGAAGCAGTTCACAAGTGCTGGTCGGCCAGCTCCTGAGATTTACGAAAATATTTCAGCCGAAGTCTTCGTGAAAGCTAAGTACCCTGTTGGGGAAACTTTTCTTGCCTCAGACAGATGTCAGACAAAGTTAATAATTGCATTTCATGTGGGAAGCAAATACCGCATAAAGATTTCCACTCTTTCTGTATACCTTGCTTAGGCCCAGACCACGACGTCTCGGCCTGCCGTTTTTGTGCTAGATTCAACAAGCGCACTATTAAGCGCCGGGCAGAGTTCGCCCTTCACTATTTTGGAAAAAAGTTAATTATATTATGTCGTCGGATACTCCGACTCCAGTTTTGAGTAAAAGACGCAAAGATAAGGACTGACATACGAGGTCCACACTGACTACTGATACCACGCTAAGGCCGACTACCGGTTCTCCGGTTCTCAACGAGGCACCAACACAGCCCCTGAGTACCGATGACACTACATTACCGGTGTCTTCAGTACCTGAGGTCGCAGGCTCCTCGGCCCCCATTTCTACTGCAGATACCGACGCCACTTTTGGCGGGAAAACTCAGAGTTTAGACAGGCCTGCCATTTCTCAAGGTGTCTTCAGGCCTTCCTCCTTTTCTATTAAAGCTTTCACTAAATCTAAAGCAGCCACGAAAACCAAAAAACAGGGACCTCAGACACCCTCTCAAGGCCCCATGCCTAAAAAACAGATGCTCAAAATGGCTGAGGATTTGATTACTCTTATCAGGGGTTCTCAACCCCCCTCTGACAAAAGGCCCAGATTAGAGGAAGACTACCCTTCCTCAGATCAAGCCTCTATTACCTCTGAACATTCTGAGGACCAGGATTATGCCTATTCACCTTTTGAAGACTCTGATGCAGAGGAGTCTATTCCCTCGGTCTCCCCCCTGAGGACTACTCCTTTGGGGAAACCTTACATACATTGAGGGAACACTTTCACTGGGAAGGCCAAGATTACTCAGATTCCAAGAAAAGGCTCAGGGATTTTCTTTTGCTCCCCCAGCATAGGCCCCTGGCTATCCCTCCTGTTTTAGATATATTGGATGATGTGTACACAGAAGCCAGCCTTAATCCAGATTCTTTGCCTCCAGCTCCTGTTAAACCAGACAGGTATTACCAGGTTCCTGATTCTCACCAGTTCCTATACAAAAGCCATACTGCTGACCCAGAAACTATTTCACAGGGTCCCAAGGGAATTAAGGCCTCTACTGCTAAAAACCCATTACCTTCAGAGAGAGATTCCAGAGCTTTAGAAAGGTGGGGGAAAAAGGTGTACACCTCGGCCACTTTAACCATGAGGGCATTAAACTGTCAGTTCCATATGTTAAAGTATCAACAGTTTTTGTTATCTCAGTTGAAAAGCAAAATGACACAACCAGAACAACCAGATTTAAAAGAGTTGCAGGTTTTGTTGCATGGTGCAGAGCAAGTGGGTAAACATACCTTGCAGTGTGGTTTTGATGCTTTAGAGGTCTCATGTAGAGCTGCTGTTACGGGGTCTGTTTTACGTAGGCATGCTTGGCTCAAAGAGCAAACCTTACCAGATCATGTCAAAGCTAAATTATTAGATGCACCTCTTCAAAAAGATGTATTGTTTGGTGTTAAAGCTGAGGAGGTACTAAAGAAAATGGAGGAAAAAGCGAAATCAATGCAAACAGTGAAAGATTTCCTGCAGGTACAACCTCCACGTTTCAGCAGAAACTGGCCTTCAAAAAATTGGTCCTTTCCAGCCATGGACAGACCTCAAAGGGGCAGATACAGACGCCCAAGGGGTAGAGGGCAACCTCAAGGATCTTTCAGAGCCAGACAGTGGCAAGCACCAACCCCAAGAGGTGGAGAAGATAGATCACAGTCGTTTAGAAAACAGACACAATGACTTCCCCCTATACCTGCCAAGCAAAGCTTTAATGGCAGCACCTTTGGGCGGAAAACTGGCGTTATTCTCAAAAAATTGGCATATTGTTACAAAAGACAAATGGATTCTGGATATTATAGACAGAGGCTACAGGTTCCACTTTCACACCCTCCCAAAAATGAGAGGCGTGCCAAACCTGCCACAAAATCAAAGGGCAGAGGCACAAAAACAAATTTCAGCTCTCATGGACATGAAAGCGATTCAAGAGGTACCTGCAAAAGAGCAAGGTCAAGGGTTTTATTCCAGACTATTCCTGGTACCAAGGAAAGACAAAGATTGGAGACCTATCTTAGACCTATCCATCCTAAACACATACCTACAGGTACCAAAATTCAAGATGCTCACATTCTTCAAGGGATACAAATATACCCATATCTGGACAACTGCCTGATCCAAGCGGACAGCAAGGACATACTACTGAAACACCTGGCGTTTGTAATAAAACTGTTGAACTTTCTGGGATACACAGTCAACAAAAAGAAATCAAAACTAATACCCTCTCAACAAATTATTTTCCTGGGTGCCAGCTTGAATACAACCACCCAGATGGCCTACCTCATGCCAGACAAACAAGGGCAACTGTCTCAATACTTCAGCAAAATGGCAACCTTCACCAGGCTGACTGCAAGGAAAGTCCTGCAGGCTCTGGGATTCATGGCATCTTGCATCCTACTAATCCCATATGCAAAGCTGCATATGAGGAAACTTCAGTGGTACCTAAAAAACTTATGGTCTCAGCACAGCCACAGCTTGGAAACAGTTATACCACTAATTCCATGCCTTCAAAAGGAATTTCTGTGGTGGGCTCAAGCATGCCAAAGAAACACAGGTCTCCCTTTCTGTGTACCTCAAGCAACTCAAATCATCACAACAGACGCCTCAGACTACGCCTGGGGAGCACACATGACAGATCAGTGCATTCAGGGAAAATGGTCCCAAAAAGAGAAGCACCTACACATCAACCAAAAGGAAATGCTAGCCGTGCAAAATGCTATTATGACGTTCAAAGAAAAGGGCCAGAATCCTTGGGTAATAAATTTACCTCAAATTTTACAGTACCTAGCTGAGATGTTAAACAGTGGACTTTCCTTCTCCTCCATCAAAATCCATGCTTCAGCCATTTCTGCACAATACAACACAGATCCTCCTTTATTCTCTCATCCTCTCTTAAGGCAGTTCCTCAGAGGGGCAAAGAATATAAAACCCCCAAGGAAACCACCAGTCCCTGCTTGGGACCTCAACTTCGTATTGGAAAAGCTGACCCTTCCTCCCTTCGAGCCAGCTTCTTCAACAGAACTACAATACTTGTCATGGAAAACAACCTTCCTTCTGGCTATTACCTCAGCATGTAGGGTTTCGGAGCTACAGGTCCTCATGGCTGTGCAACCTTTCATCATTTTCCATCAGGACAGAGTTTCCTTACGAACCAACCCTACCTTTATGCCAAAGGTAGTATCCAGTGTAGCTTTGAATCAGACTATCCACTTACCTACCTTTTATCCTAATCCACAAAACAAAGGGGAAAGACTACTACATTCCTTGGACATTCACAGACAACTTCATTATTATTTGGACAGGACAAAGCCATTCAGGAAATCCGAGCAACTCTTTGTGTCCTATGCTACAGGTGCTCAAGGAAAGGCTATTTCCAAACAGACAATCTCAAAATGGATAGCCCACTGCATATGCTTTTGTTACTCATTTCATGGAAAAACTATGCCTACATGCATCATATCCCACTCCACCAGGGCCACAGCTACCTCTGCAGCTTTCCTCAGGGGGGTCCCTACCAAGGACATCTTGGAAGCAGCCACTTGGAGTTCAGTGCACACTTTCTCCAAGCACTATCACCTTCCACTATACTCTAAATCTAGAGCAGGATTTGCCAAAACAGTCTTGCAGGGCATCCTTGCTCCTCCTAGTTCCACTTAGTGCCTGCCACCCCTACTTAGCTTTGGGATTCTTCCCATCTGTAATGACTACAGCTGTATGCACGATGAACATAGTACAGTTTTGTACCTACCATAAATGTAGATGTTCGAGTGCTCATACAGCTGTAGTCCAGGTTACCCTCCCTCCGTCCCCTCTTAGGACAGGCCTTATGACAAACACCTCCTCATACAACCTATTTGGGGTATTCTTTTATGGTGTATTTGCTTGCAACTAATGTTTTTTGATTATTCTATATTGCATGATTACATAAATTTATGTTTTGCCTTCTTTTTGGGGGCACCTGACATCTGGTGCAAGAAAAACTGAAGAAGATGGCATCGGCTGCCTCTTTTATACCCCTGCCGCACTGACGTCAGGGAAGAAGCGACGACAACCGACGCCGGACCTAGACTTTGGAATTCGGCCGACCGAGGACCCGCCTGATGGCAGGATAACCCATCTGTAATGACTGCAGCTGTATGAGCACTCGAACATCTACATTTATGGTAGGTACAAAACTGTACTTTCCTGGCATTACCTAAAAATCACTAGTTCTTCTAATAGCTCTTCATGCTTTTCTGACAAAAATGCTGTAGTCAGCATATCTCCTTTGTGTAATTAGTTCACTGCCTAGTCTAATTATCTGTCTGAGATCATACTTCTGTAAATTGTGACATTGTATGTAGTCTTGGCAGTGCCTGATACAAATATTTCTAAACATAATTTACAATGTTTTTGGTCTGTTACTACCCAACCATATTTACCATAAACATTTCTGGAGTTTCTCACGTGTATACGTTTGCTAATAGATCCTTGTCTGTCTGAGCATTTGATTTTTTTTTTGCATTTGTAAATGTCATTGACCTATTGACTTCTGGTGTAATCTCCTGTCATATCTTAGCCCCTGTAACATGCTGAATGGTATTGAATTGCAACACAGCTGGCTTGTTTGTGTTGAAGTATCTTAATGCACCTTTTCTTGTTTAATGCATCCATTCCCAAGCTACATCTTCCTGCATCAGTTTTCTTAGAGTTATAATTGTCTCAACTGTATTGGGTACAAACTGTGCTACATATTGCAACATTCATAGATAGATACCTTTTAATGCATGCTTGTCTTCTATCTTTGCCATTTGCATAGTTGCTATGATCTTTTTCTGTAGTAAGGTTTTGTCTCTTTGATGACATACTGTGATTCGTGTATTTTAGACGCGTCTCTTTTATTTTGCATTTGTTCTTATTTAATTTTAAATTGTGTATATTATAGTTGTCATATTTATGCTAGTGTTGTTTGTTAGCTGTATCATTCTTGTGTTTTCTTCTTCTTCTCTCTGATCCCACAGTAGTAGATGATCAGTTAGATTTACAGCACTTTCTGAACCTTCACTTGCTTATGCAGCTGCTCTTCAGAACATTTTTGGTACTGATGAAATGCCAATGGAATCTTACCTTCCTAGTGGTGTACTAAATACACATAATGCGTGTTTTTCCTCTTCTAACTATATCTCCCAGCAACCCTGATTTGCAGCTAACACAGACAAAATCTTAATATTTGGCTTTGTCGAGATAGGCCAGTTATTGAACTGTAAGCAGTGAAAATGGTCTGTTTTAATCACTTTATTTAGATCTTGTGGATCACTACAAATGCAAACATTGTCTTGCTTTACTACAGTAACCATGCTGTTCACTTATTCTGTTGCTCTATTTGCGTCTTAATGACACCTGAGGTTTTCACTTCAAATTCCTCTCATTTTAGTCTTGAGAGGTATTAGTATTTTTCCTAGGGGCATGTGTGCTTGGCATTTAATTAGCATTTATTTGTATATGGCATGTTTCCTGAATGTTTACAGAAAATGTAGTCACACTGTATTTATTCTGTGAATTTGTTGTAGTATTCCTAGCTTCTAATGAGCCAAAAAAAACATCAAATCAGGAGAATTAACCTCTTTAAATTCTATGATTTGAATTTGTATTTTGTATTTAAGTTTATATCAGTAGCTTTTAGCCCAGTAGCTTTACTGATACCTGATAGTATTAATAATATGTGTACAGCTGTTTTTATCAATACCTGTTAACAGTAATACAACAAAGATATCGTCAGGCAGATTATGCTACACATTTGTATCTAGTTTAAATTTAGATTTTTGTTTGTTAATGCTCTGCTTTTCTTGCCAGCAGTCTGACTTGTATTATTTCAGTGTCGCTGATTTGGTTTCATACTTCTCTGTACCGTCTCTTTTCACTTCAGTAGTATCCGTCAGAGCTTTTTGCTGGTACAACATATTTTCATGTTTCTGCTCTACAGCGTGTATATTCTATTGTGCACACTGTTTTCCCTTTTGTGCGTCATTGCAAAATTGTATTTTTACCACATGCTCAAGAAAATTGATTAATGGAAGGACAGCACTTCCTGTTGTGCTTTTAGCCACACCAAGTCCATAAGTCATAGATATTAACTGTATCATGCTTGCAATGCATTATCTGCTTCCTTTCTTCTCTTCATTACCTTTTCATCAGATTCTCACTTTTGCTTTTAATTGTTACTCATATATTACTTTACACATGTCCTTCTGCTCATTTCATTCTTTTAACTGAGTGTTTGTAATTTCACTTGTGCTACGTATAGCAACAGGATTTGATAAGGTCATATCTGTTTTTTTAACGATCTTCTCCTTGTTTTATTATCTCTTATACCACAAACTTATCTCACTCATAATAATGAATCATGCAGTCCACCAGATTTACAGTCTTTTGATTCATCAGCTCAGTAGCTTAAGCATCTGTAGTCTCTGCCTAGGACCCTTTTGCCCTTCCACAGAATAAATGGCAAATAAAACCAAGTTCTTCATAATGAGATGGTGCTCTTAACTGCTACCCAGATGACTCAAGTTTGATTAGCAGTTTGATGCTTGAGGAGCTGGGTGGGAAAGATAAGAAGGAATGTCATTTTTTCAGCTCACCCTTTCCAGGAGAGAGGGTATGGGGTTTCTCCTTCTGATTTGGCACTCTCCTTGTGATGAAAGTAGTGTTGTAATTGCTAGACAGGTGTACTGTTGAATCTGGCACCGAGGATCCAAAAGCTAATTGAAACTTTTTGCAGTAATGTGAGCGACATCAGTAGCTCTACCCAGTTAATGCTTAAAACAATCCTCCAGTGTGCACAGCGGCATGTATGATGCTGGATGCTTCACATCTCCACTTCCTGGTCTCACTCCCATCTATAGCTGGGACAGCCCCTGCCCCCAAATGGGGGAAGTACTGGCATCACTAAAATGAACAGTTGGAGCAGTAAGTTTTCTCAGATGGTCAGCTGGAAGGAGGGTAGCAAAAATAAATAAATGCCAATTTCTTTCTAGTCAAACAATATTTCCTGAACTACTTTTTAATTGCTTCTATTTTGCATTTCTCCTGTTTAAGAAATGTGTTATTATTAAATACCTTCAAGGCTTCTTCCCAGTTACAACAGTGACAATTGGAAATGTACCACATTGTACTTTTTCTGGTTTCATGGCTGTCCTCACACCAAGGAATAGATTGAATGTTTAGATCCATAGCTTGCAATTTTCTGCTGAGTTGCCTTACAAGAGAGAATTTTTGGTGGTTACATGTAGTCCATTTTTTCTGCTGTGAACTACATGTGTCCTTTCAGCACATTGTTATTTGAAAGCAGATGTATTTCTTCATTTCATCAAATGTCTTTCTTCAGTTTTTTCAAATATATTTATCTCTATTATGATACAGGCACTGCGGATGAGATTCTAGTGGGTCTATATTAAAACACAGAACTTTCAAAATTTCTAGTGTTCTAATATCGACCTGTTTTCAGCGAATACTGAAAATATTGAAGAAGCAGAAAACCAAATTTTTTCCTAGAGAAAGAATTTGGTTGTCCGTTTCTGTTGCTTCGGTATTTTCAGCACTGTGGTGAAAAGCTAAGGGTCGGGTTCAGGTAAGTGTGCGATTGTGTGGACGTGAGGGTTAGGGCGAGTTAGGTGAGTTAGGGTTAGGGCATGGGTCAGGTAAGTGTGTGATTGTGTGGACGTGAGGGTTATGGCAGGGTAGGTGAGTTAGGGTTAGGGCGAGGGTGAGATGACTGTGTGATAGTGACGGACCTTAGGGTTAGGGTTTGGGTTAAGGTAAGTGGATAGTTGGTGGTGTATGTATAGTTTAGTGTAGGGTTAGGTGTAAGAGATTAGGTGTATGTGTGTGGATTGCTGTTTGTTTGGTGTGCTTGTGTTGTGTGTGTTTTGGAACAGCGAATGTTTTCCCTAGGAAAAAATTTGCTGTTCTGTATATTCGAGGTTTTAAATTTTCGATTAATAGAGTTCGATATTAGAACACTCGAAATTTTGAAAGTTCAGTGTTCAAATATAGACCCGATTCTAGCTTCCATATTGTTTTTATTTTCAACTACCTTCTGGAAGGAGTATGACTCAGAAGACATGCAGTTCCCTATAGCTTGTGATTAGCATACTGATTGGCTTCTTGGCCAGAATTAGTTTTCAGCTTTATGCTCACTGTGGGGTTGGATAGGCTCTGTCTCCCCTACAACCCTGTACAGTGTAATGCTGGTATAAGAGAATGAATGAGTGACTGAATGATACAATGTGCTGGTTCATGCTCCTAATCACTGACGCTTTGTTTATATTTTCTTTTTTGCCTTGCTACTGTTTCTGTTTTACCTATACCTGCTGTATTGCACATTGTTGGTTGTATTAATTCTTGTCAATGTTTGTGTTTGTAGAATTTTTAATGAAATTCAGTAATTTAGTAATACTTTTAATGCAATGTTTGTGTCAGGTAGTCTGTTTTGTCTGAGCTTGCTCAGTAAACCCTTTTGCATAATCTGCATTTTGATTTCTGAATCAGTATATATACAATTAAAGTTCCTTTACAATGAGTTAAACATTATCTAATAACAAGCTATTGTTTCATCTGGTCTTTGGTTGGCATTAACTAAAGTAAAACACTTTGTAGGTTGTGCATATTTGTGTCTGATAGTCCCTTATTAACCCTTCTTGTACTGCTTTAATCCTTGCCCTCAGTTTCTGACTGGTATTTCTGACACACAGTCACCAACCACATCGAGAAAAATTGCTTTCAATCACTCCTCAGTAATGTTAAGTACTGTGACTTTTCTGACATTGAATACCCAGGTGGCCCACTGTAGAACCCAGCAATAACTGTGTAAACCTGTACCAAAAGGGCTGAAGACCTAGAATCTTTATTGACATTTTTCCATTTGTTTACTGTTAAATCTCTGTGTAGTACTGTTCATAGGTTCATAGGTTGGTACTAGGCTATCAGCCCTAGGGCCTATACAAGCCTAGCCATAACAATTCCCTGGCTATTTCTTCCCACACTATTTACTTCCATTGTTTCTTGTAAACAATGCTTGCATTTCTTACATGTTCTGACTCACGGCTACTTTATCTGAAGAAAATACAGGAGTATTACCCCCACTCAGACTTTTCTACAGAATTGCTTATCTTACTCTAAAGGCTTGTTTGAGCCATGGATATAAATGTCCTTCTGCCCAGGCTTGAGTATGGATGGCCCATCAGTACTCCAGACCCTCTTCACACAATACCACCCAGCTACAAAAGGCTTAAAAGTTAAAATGTTAGATTCATTCATCTCTCCAGCAGATTTGAAATACCATTGCATTACTCATGCCAAAGGAAAATGGCTTGTGGTAAGCAGCAGGGCTAATCTCCTCCTTAATGCTCTCACTTATAAACTTTTTAATAAAAGATGCTGTGCTCTGATCAACACATTGTGCATCAAAGCATCTAACTACTCTCTTTCCAATTCCAGTGCTCCCTTTCTTGCCAGATCTTCTTTTGTCCTCGCTACCTGTGAGAGATTCTTCTCTGAAATAGCTCCAGTTTGCTGGAACTCTCTACTTGAACCCAACAAGTTGGCAGCCAACCTCATTTCATTCAGTAAATCACTCCGTAGTCATTTGCTTGAAGAAAACACCTGCTTGTTTAAGAGATAACGGTTAATGTATTCAAAGACTCCTTTCTCACCATCTTTCTGCTGTTGCTCCATTCACCAGTCCCTTCACACATCTTTCCTCTTTATCAGGTAATCTTAGAACCTTTGATCCCACTTTTACCCATTCCAGCTTCTTTTCCCATATAAGCAGTGAAGGATAACACAGGTCATGTAATATAATAAAAATGCAACTTACAGCTGCACTTTTGATTTCCTTTAAATTCAGTGTATTTCTCACCATGCTTGTTGTCTGCTTTGTACATGCCTTTGTAGTTGTAACCCACATTTTTTTTACTATATTGTCATACGTTACATTTTGGACTTTTATTAGCAGATGTCTTTTATTATGAACATTTAAGTCTTGCTCTCTGACTTTTCTTCTGGCCTAATATATTTTTATAGAATTGTATCTTTAAAGTAGTTGAGACCTGATTGTTATGTTTTTGCTGTTTGTGTCTTGGTTTTGCCACTAAGGTCATGGCTGAAAAGGGTCTTCAGGTCAGTCCACTTACTTGATTAACAAATGTTTAGTAAATAAAATATCATCCCGATTGCTGGATTCTGAAGTCTGTCTCTGGGGAATGCCAACTGTAAATAAACAAACAGCCAGAGTTCCAAAAGTACAATAATGTACTCCCCTAGCACATAAGCAACACAACATTCCAGATAGGATAACCCCCCCCCCCCAAAAAAAAAAAAAAATCAGAGGGAATGTGTATCAACCTAAAATCATAATGATGCATGTCATTAAGAAAACAGTTGGAAACATCAGCACCAAATGAAAGAAAAAAACTTAATAAGTTGCATTTTTGGTTAAGGCCACAAGGAGATAGTGTATTACATTTAAGCACAAACTGACTTTTGTTGTACTAAAGACATTGTTTTAAAGATCTTCATGCTCTGAAATTAACCGAGACTTTCTCTAAAATAGTTTTAAGGCCATCAAGTTCACTATTGTGATGTGTTAAAAGACATTTTAAATAAATTAACAGTGGGACTAAAAAATTAATTGATTATATTTTTGTTTTCTGTATTCTGACTTTAAAAGACTTGAACTCCTCAGAGTACAGCAAATTAGAATGACAAGAAATACCATAACCTGCCCGCTCAGTAGACCTGGTATAGGTCCTACAAACTTTTATTTTTATGTAGTTTTGTTAACATCTTTCATGTAATCTTTATAGTGGTTTTCTGGGAACATTTCTTTTTCAACTTTAAAGTAAGCTGCCTGCCTGGACTTTGCCAATACTCTCATGCTTGGAGTATTGACTGACTCTCCCCTTCTCTTTGGTATATACTTCTGCAAAATGAAAGCTGATATCAAGGGACTATGGCTAACTATGTTTGTTGCTGATTGCAAACTAGGAATAGTTATCAAATCCCATTCTGATGCACAGATTCTTCCACAAGGGCTAGCCAAACAAATTATTGTTGTGTTAATCATAGGCTTCCCCTCAGTGCCAAGAAATGCAGCATATATGTTCATCATTTCATCACTGTTGAAGTAACCTAAACTATATGAGGCGCATCCTGCCAAGGGTATGACATCTGGACAGCTTTCAAAGCTATAGGATACCTTTCACATCCCTCTACTTCCACTGAAGCGTATGAGCTAGCCAGTGTAAAAGTAAGCATACTGGTACCAAAAATCAGAACTGTATTGCCGTTGAAGCAACCAGCAGTTCTCACTTAACTGCTGCAACCTCTCAAGCTTGATGGTCATCCATTTTTTTGTCAGAGTAGGGAGATATGTACCCCTTTGGGGACTTCCTTCCAATTTTGTGGGAAACTGCTCTATTTTCTCTGAATTTATGTCTAAGAGGTAGGGCAAGTGTTCATGTTGTCACCAGATTCCCCTATAAAGACTGCCGCACATCTTGCCTTTTTGCTTAGGTGAGGTAATATCAGCCCTGCTCATCTTTGTAGATCTTTTACCCCTAAAACTATTAGAAGCATGTACAGTTCCCTACTGTTACATTTAGAAAATCAGTGGTTAAAGATACTTGCCTGTAAAATACTGGAGCAAAGTTCAAGCCCCTTTGGCCCCCAAGAAAAGGAAAGTACCCAAGGAGTCTTCTGTTTCCATTCTGGCTTCCTCTTTGCCTCTGCCTTCAATGGGCACACTGCTATGGCAATTTATCAGCCCTCAGATCATCAGTGGGCTTCTCCTGACTTCCGTGGTGTTCTTCATGAAGTTGTTAAAGACTGAGAGACAAGTATATCCTCCAAGACTGCTTCTACATCTGCTTAAGGCAGGATAGAACCATTCTTACAAGTACAGAGAAGGGAGCAGACATTATTCCTTTACAGGGCCATGCTGAGGAATCAGACTCCCATGGTGATGGCCTTGCATCAGAGCACTCCTTTTATCTATGTACTCTGAGGAAAGAGAAGCAGAAAGTTGGAGAATGCTTCCATCCATTTGTGGACTTCAGATAAGTGAGCCAAAAATTATTGGTTTGCCTTTGCCAGAAGCTTTAGTTTTTCAGTCATTACAGTCTGAAACTTCTTATTATAAAAGGAAAAGGTCACCCTCCTCTTCAGATTCTGATTCAGAGTCGAAAGTAGAGGAGGTAGATTTAGGTTATACCTCACAAGTTCCTACACCAAGATAACTGGGATTAGTGTGTGGAAAATATATTTTAGACTCTCTTGCCGAAGAGTTGTCATTTTCTGACATCATTGGCAGAATGAAATAATTATTTAAATGGGAACAAAAGTAAATGTCACAGGGTTGGCAAAGATATTATGAGTTTTTCCAAGTGGATTCTCCTCAACCAGTGTCTATTCCCCCTGTTGTAGCTGCCTTATAGTATGCTTTTAATGTAACTAGCAGTTCTCCAGTCAGACTTCAGCCTGTAGGAGGTCTGGTAAATTATATAAAGTTGTACATTACCACAGTTTTCACTTAGGTTCATAGGTGTTTACTAGGTTAAAGACCACAAGGGCCTTTTTAAGCTTAGCCATGCATCCCAAATCTCTGAGAAGTTCTGATACCCTTGATAAGTGTAAGCATGGGCCTGGGAGATGAACCATGTACAGGTTACCTGTGTCCATTAGAGACATGGGTGCCAAACCGGGGATGAATTGTCCAAGTTGAACTTGAATTGGGTTAGGAAGGAACTCTGCTTCATATGGATGGGGAGTCTGTCCCATAGACGGGGTAGTCTCTAGGATGCATACCTATCCAACAGGTCGTGTTTATATTACAGGTAAGGTTTAAGTCTTTAAAACAGGTAATTCTGGTGCTGTTTGTTTTGAGGATGCCCTGTATGGCAGGCATAGATCTCCCCTCAAAAGCCTGTAGGATACAGAGATAGAGACTTAGGAAAACTTAGGGTAGCTCCTGCAGTCCTTTCTCTTTCCAAAGTATCTTTCACCATATGTCATCTAGCCCTGTTCCTTCAGACAAGGATGGAAGAGCTTTTGATAGGTTTGAAAAGAAGGTGTAGACTTCTTCCACATTAGCTTTTCGAACAGTAAATTGTCAAGTTTACATGTTGCTTAAGTTTGTCCTGAATTGCTTTGACAACATAAAAACAGTTATTCATCTTCCTTCCTTTGACACTAACCATCCTTAAATTCTTTAGTAATCTGAGACACTAATGAAAGTAAACACTTCAAAGTGTTTGTATGACTTTGATGATGCTGTCTGCAGGGATACTGCTGCTGGGTCAGTTATGAGATGATTTGCTTGATCCCTAATCAGTATTTACCAGACCACGTGAAAGCAGAGCTTTTGAAAGTATCTCTTGACAAAAAAAGTCTTGCTTGGATCTTCATCTGCTGAGCTTGTCGAGAAATTTGATGAAAAGGGAAAGTTAATAGTCTTCTATGTCTGAATATGATAGAAGCTTTCCTTTTAGCCCACCAGGGCTTTTTTAATAGGAAACAGTGCAAACAACGTCAATAATAGGTGGACAAACACATTTCAGAAAGTAGTGGTAAGAGGGTTCTAAAACAAAAAGAAGACATTCCTAAGCCCATTGATAATCTAAAAAAGCAGACTGGTGTGCATTCCATCAATCTCATCTACTTCCTCACCCTGGGAACCCCATGAAGTTTTCCCAAAAGTTTTGTCTTCACTTCCCTCTATGGCACTCAATTACATCAGACATTTGGGTCCTACAGATTAGATAGAAAGGCTACAACTCGCAGTGAGACTTGTTTCTGCCATTTCAAGGGATTCCATGCCATTCTGTCAATCAGAGCTCGACATTTCCTCCTATCCCTGATCATACGCTGCCTCAAGGAGTAATAAGAGTCTATCCCTCCATATCAGAGAGAGAAAAAGGGTTTTACTCAAGTATTTTCCTGGTGTCCAAGAAGGAAGGAACATGGAGAGCTGTGGTGGGCTTGTTCATTTCTAAACCTTCACATCAAGATTCCAAAATTCAGAATGCTTTCTGTACAGTCTCTATTGCCTCTCATTCCTCCTTTCAGTTTCCTAGTAAATCTAGACTTAAAAGATGTTTATCACATTCCAGTTCACAAAGATGTCAGATGCTTTTTAATTTTTTTTTGTCTGATTTACATTTCACTTTTTGCTTTACCCTTTGGGTTGTCAGAACCTCCTTTTTGCACCTCCAGTTCCTTCTCAGTCTGAAACCATAGATGCATCAATTTTGCATGGAGAGCTGTTTCCAAAGGGGTGACAGTCCAAAGAAGCACATAAACATCAAAGGAAATTATGACATTATATGCTGTCAAACCTCTGAACCATCTTTGGACTCCAGGACCTCTATTAATCAACACAGACAACACCACAATTGTGTGGTACATAAACAGAGGAGCCAGGTCTTACCCACTTTGTAGATTAGAAGTGATGGCCTGGGATCTGGCCCTGCAACTCATTGTATCCCTACAGGCTACTTACATTCCATCAGGGCAGAGTTTTGTGACAGACGATGTGAACAGTACCAGGACATAACCCCATAATGGAAGTTACACCCCAGGTCTTCCAGGAAAGCATCCACTTTTGGTGAATTCTTCAAGTAGATCTGTTTTCCTCCATTCACAATATACTGTTAAAGAAATTCTGCAATGGGACTCCTTGCATAAAGGCCTAGAAGGTAGGTGCCTTTGTACTCCCATGGATGGGAATGTTCCTGTATGCTTTTTCCGCCCTTTCCTCTGATAACCAGAGTCCTTTTAAATATCCAAATGGACTATCCAAAGGTAATACTTGTAACTTCATTATGGCTTAGGCAACAGTGGTTCTCTTCTTTTGAAAATGGCCAAGGATAATTGCCATAAATTTCCTCACAGGTTGAACTTACTCACAACACAGGAGTTCTCTGATTCACCACAGCCTTCAGCGTACAGCGTGGACGATAATATTTTAGTATCTTTTATGCATCTTATTTATTTGTTGCTTGGAATTACCAGGATAGTTTGAGTACAGAGTCCATTTTCAGTAGAGGCCTAGGGGGAAAGCTCCTCAAGTATTTACATTTTAAATAAATTTAAGTCATATCATATACCACATATCAGTTGCAATGCAATAGAGTAAGATACAGTAGAATTAAATACAGTACAATGTAGAGTAGTTGTACAGTAAGAGAAGCATGATTAATGCATATATTTTTACAGTGAATTACACTTTAATACAGTAATTTGCATTTGATTTTAAAACGATGAAGTTCTACAAAATAAAAGTACTGAGAGGGAGTTGGATATAGATCAATTTTGCTGGGAGCAGTGGCAGAGGGGGGAGCAGTAGAGGTGTTTTTATTAGTAGTGGATTGAGTAGAGGTCTAGATATAGTTTGCTTAGATGAAATGGGATGGCATTCCAGTTCTTTGCAGTTTGGAGACAGAGAGTAGAGGGGTCTGTATTATAACAACGAAAAATCTTAATTACGACCGCTGACATGAGCGAAAATGCAAATAAGCAATGTTGGTATTTTATGATCGCACTACAGTGAAGATTGGAATATTTGCCCTTTCCTCACTATAGTGCGATCTCGGAGTTGGAATATATATTTGGGGGGGTGCAGCCCCCCACAATAGCGATTTTGAGTATTTGATTTTTCGCTGATGTGAGCGGTCGAGATTATGATTTATCATCGTTATTATATAGACCCGAGTAGAGGTCTTGGTGGAGTGTAAAGTTGGATGATGATGATTGATAGAGAGGGGGTGTTGTTGGGGTTATAGATTAGACTATGAGTGATAAGTGGTTGGCAGTAATTTAAGTGTAGTGATAGTTCTAGCCATTCCAGTATTCTTAGGACGATGCAGTGGGGGATCCTGTATGCAAGATTAGTGGCAAACTTAAGCAATTTTATGGTAACATTACTCAAGTTTTTCCATTAAGGAAGCTTGTAGCTTGGTAAGGATTGGGGCTACATAGAGGAGAGCTGGGAGGAGGTTAGTAGAGGCAGTGCTTTTTTAGCATGGTCTGATAGGATTTTCTTTATTTTATAAAGGAGGCCCAAGTTTTTGGTGAGTTTTCTTTACTGTGTGCAATGTAGTAAATTCTTTTATCTGAGGATGTGCAGCAAGTGGTAAAGGAGGCCTAGAAATCTGCTACTAGAAAATCTCACATGGCTATATAGAAAAGATTTTCTGGTTGGTGCCAAGGTAGGAACCAGGATCATTTTAAATGTCCTACAGCCTTGGTTCTGTAAAAACTGTGTGTTATCTGCTGGCCTTTCTTACTCTTCTGTTAGGATTTTTCTTTCAGACATTTCTGCTTGTCAAACAATAAATCCCTTTTTCTTCTTTATCTCAAATGAAACACTTTTTCTAAAAAGGGTATGACATATCTGAGCCACCTAGAAAGCAGATGGCTCCTTTGTGGGATCTTAACTTTGTAATGGAAAGTCTCACACTTTTTCCATTTGAACCAGCTTAGGAGGCTGATTTAAAGTTCTTATTGTGGAAAACAGTGTTACTTTCCTTGCAAAAGACAGAGCAAAAGACAGAGCAATAAGTATCTGAGTTGCACATTCTTATAGTGACTCAACCCTATCCTAGCTTTCATAAGGATAGGGTTTCTTTGTGATTCCGTCCTTCTTTCTTGCCTATAGAGTTTTCAGGGTTCATACTGAATCAGTGTATTCATGTCCCTGTTCTTTTCTGAACCAAAAATAAATGAGAAAATTCTGCATATACTGGATGTTTGTAAACAACTCTGGTACTACATTGACCGGACAAATAAGTTCAGAAATTCTGATCAATTGTTCATGTCTTATAAGAAAATAAAGACTTTTGTATAATCAGTGTCAAAACAGATAATTTATATATGGTTGTCCTGGGCCATTTTGTTTTACAGTTCGTATCATGGCAAGTTGGTAGAGTCAGAGGTCATTGTACCAGAACTGTGGCTGTGTCTGCTGCCTGTTGGAAAGGAGTGGACTCTAGAGATATTCTAGAGGCAGCATTGTGGTCTTCTTTTCATACCTTTCACAAGTATTACAAAATTGAGTCTTTCTCTAGAGCCAAGCCAGAATTTGCTGACACTGTTCTCCAGGGCATACTGAATAGTGATCCTTTATCCTCCTCTCCTTCCTTATAAACTTTGGTATTTCTCCCATATAGCTTAGACTACTGCAACAGTGATCTAATGACAAATTTAGTAGTTGCGTAAGTAAACCTTTAGTAAACAGAAGATGTTCAAGTAGAACACTGTTGCCGTACAAATACTCTCCTTCCATTCTCTTTTTTTGTGTGTTGCTTTGCCAGAGCGGGATCCCGGTTTTTACCTTTTCTCTTAGTACATACTTTTGTTGTCATGGCTATGATTTTTGGCACCCATACTTCTGCTTTGAGAGCTCCAACAGACATACGGGTATATGGAAGGTGCACTAAAACTTTGGAACCTGGCCAGACGGCTGATCCTTGGCAGGGTACATCCCATCTAGCTTTTGCTACAGCAACAGTGATGTATTCAAACACCTGCTATTATGGTAAGTTTACTTACACAACTGTAATTTTCCTTTTGATAAATAAAGCATTATCATAGCTTACCATAAAACAACATTCCAGTTAAGTGTGACAGAGTCATTAGGAACTTGGGTACCCATGTTAATAACATATTTTCCATTGACCTCCATGTCTCTGTGATGGAAAGTCATTTTACCTTGCAAAATATATCCTTTGTGGTATCTCCTCAAGGTCCATAGAAATTATAGACCTCCTTTCTTCTTATTAGTCCCATCATTTAATATAATACCTCTTTCAGTGTATATCTTGCTAAGCACCTGAAACAACTCAAGAGATCTCAACATTTCCTCTCCAAAAAGATCTGTTGTTCTATACCCGTAGCTACTCTAATAGACTTAAAGGGCTGCCCCTCTACTCTGTGTCACAACGACTCCTAAGGGGTGATTTCTGCTTAGCCTTCATGTTGAGTAACCACATACTCTTTAAACTGCTTCATCTAAGTAAAAGAGATGGTAAAGCAAACATTTTTGTTCTAGAGATATAAACCTGTACTATTGCATCTGTAAGACCAGATGTATTGGGGGGGGGGGGGTACTCTACTCAGCATGTGTCTAGAATAGGTTGCCTTTCCATGTCAAGCAAAGTACTTTCACAGCAACTTTTAAAACCAGTCTGGATGACTGGATGGTTGATTACATATTTGTACCTAAGATGTTTAAGGAAAATCTACTTAATTGGGGGTATTAGTCACCCACCAGTATTGTGGGATGTGGCCAAGTTTCTCCATGGTCTATCTGGCTGCAAGGTTAGTTAAAACTTATGGACGTAATCAAATTGAATGGTGCCCAATCTAAGCAAAGTTTCTTAATTAAAATATCTTAATTGTTCATAGGCATCATATTTTCTTTTTTTTTTCTTGTCAGTTTTCATTCATTTGGAAAAAAAAATTCATAATTTTATTTACTAAATGGGCAGGCTGAGTGGTTCAGGGATAGTTTTCAGCTGCAAACCACACATAAAACTTAAAAAATGGAATACATGTTGGTAGTCTGACCGGTAACTCACAAAGTGTAGAAAAATTATGCACAATCAGAGCCATAGCTGACTTACTCTTAGGTTCATAAGAGATTACTAGGCTAACGGCTCAAGAGCCCTTATGAGCCTAGCCAGTTTTGTCCATATTTTACCCAATTTTCTATCCCAAGGGGAATGATAAGGGTCAGCAAGCTGAGTTTTGAATATTTTTACAGGCTGCTTCTGTCCATATGGGTCATCGGCTCCACTCCAGGAGTGAATTTCAAATTTCCCATCCATCAGTCCAGATTGCTCTTGAAGATGGACAGGGAGGGGCTCTGCTTCACGTGAATAGGAAGCCTATTCCAGAGGAGGGGCAGTCACTGGAACACATATCAGTCTCTCCAGCATGATCTGTTTGTGTCAGCAATCAGGGTTATATCTATAGAGCAGGTAACCCTCATGCGTTTAGTTTTGTGACTATGCAACATTTCCATCAGGACTAGGTCAGACACAGATCATGCCTCAGTAATTGGTAGGAAACTGAATACAGTGAGTGATAGGGCTTTTAATCAGTCCACGTATGACATGTTGGTTATACCCTGTATTTTTTTGGTGAGAAACCTCTGGGGATGCTCCAACTGTTGCAGTTGCCTGAAGAGGTATATCCCAAAGGATGCATTGTACTCAGTTTTTAGTTTGATGAGGGCTGAGTACAGTTGTAGTATGACATCCTTGGATCTGGATGCCATGCCCTTACTTATAAGCTAAGACACATATAAGGATTTCCTCACCACCGTGGAAACATGGTTGTCAAATTTCAGATTATTATCTGTCTGAGTACCCAGATCTCTCACCACTGGGTCCACTCTTAAGGGGGGGGGTGCTATCAGTGTTGTAATTTGCAGGACTATTTGATTTCCCAATGGGTATTATTATGCACTTAGCATTTAGTTTGAGGCCATGGCTCTGACACCAATCATTAGTCTGCGTCAGACCTTTCTGTAGCATATCAACATTGGATTGCCCCTGACTTGCATTCATCAGCAAACTTGGTCAGCCAAAGGCCATCTACATTTGTCTTGACATCTAAGAAGTATATTCCAAACAGGAGGGAGCCCAGCAGTGAGCCCTGTGGTACTCCAGTGGTGACTGGCCTCATGCTGGCTGTGGATTCCTCCACTCTAACATGTGCCCTGTCTGTGAGCCATTTGGCTATTCATCTGGTGACATAGAGGTTTATGTTCAATTATGTGAGTTTATCTGTGATACCCAAGTGGGGTATAGTGTCATATTCCTTGGCCAGGTCAAAATATGTGGTATACATTGTCTTGCCCTCATCCGTGGCATTGGTTACCTTCTCAAAGAAGTCCACCAGATTGAACAAACAAGATCTGCCCTTGATGAAACCGAACTCGTTTGGGTCTAGAGTCGAGAGATTTCCGATATCGTTGTTAAATCATGTCCATGCTTATCCTTTCCATAGCCTTGCATAAGAGGCTAGTCAGACATGGATTGGCAATTTCCTTGGTTAGTTGATGCCACCCTCCCTTATACAGAGAGATGACTGTTGCTGTCTCTTCACTCTGCTGGGACAAAGCCTGTCTGGAGACTGTAGTTAAATTGAGATCTGAGTAGGTCTACTAGGTCATGTTTCAAGCTATGTAATAGCCGCAATGGGATTGATGCAATGTTTCTATCCTTAGAGAGTGCAGTGACGACCTGTTCTTTTGTGATAACAGGCAAAGTAATGTCAGGGTTTTTTTTTTATGTGGAGTGACAGGAGGTGATGAGGGAGTGAAATTTGAGTTAAATGTATCATCCAGCAGATTTCTATTTCTTCTGGCTGTGTGTATAGGCACTACCATCTACAGCTTAATCAGCACATTGTTGAGTGTCTCCCTTAAGATTTTGGACATAACTAAAAAATGCTTTGTGGTTATCCTTTGCTTGGGAGGCTATTTCAGTCTCAGATTTAGCTTTTGAAGACTTGACTAGTTCCCTGATTTGCCTGTTGAAACTAATGAGGGTTTTTTTTTTCTCTGTTGTGCACCCTCCTGCTTACTTCTAGACAGGAATTACTTCCTTCTGTTATATAGTCTGTTTATGACAGGAGTCCACCAGGGTGTCTTGTTTTTCCAGCTAGACCTGGGTTTAGTTCAGTCAGGTACTACTATTTCTATGCAGTTGCTTAAGTAGTTGTACAGAAGTTGTACAGGGCATTCGTGTATACGTCTGCCTAGGTCTCTCTTTTCGGGGTTGCATTAAAATTACCTATGCTATCTCTTAATAGGATGTAATTTGCCTTGGAAAAATTCTTTAGGGTTTTAGGGTTTGATGGGGTACTACCATTACATTTATCTCAAGGGAGACTGATTTGTGATCTGATCTTGCCAGTGAGGACATTAAAATGGGGGGGGGTACAGTTCTCCCCCATGTTTATGAGTACTGTGTCAATGATATTTGAGCCCCTAGTCGGAGTGCAGACCTGCTGTTCCAAGGCATTTGCATTGACAAAGTCCAGGAATCTCTGAGCCTGCATGTTAGTGGTTGTATATGTTTCTCCATTTATGCAGGGGTAGTTAAACTCACCCACGAGTAATGTGTTGGGCTGAATGGTAAATGAGTCTAGTAACTTCAGGTTTGGGGAGTGGATTTCATGGTTCATGGTTGGGGACCTATAGCTAGCAATGATAAGATGGGGGATCTTGCCTATAGTCAGCTGTTCATGCAGTAGCTCAAGTGAGTCATCCCTGCTTGACCAGTCTAGAGGGGTGATTCCTTTTTATGTAAATTGAAACCCCTCCTCCTTTTGTTTTTTTCCTTTTTAGAGGGTGGTCTGAATGAGTGATAAGCATTCTAGCCTTGCACAGCCTTGAACAATGTCTCTGTAACTGCACAGATGTCAGCATTCCAGGGCAAGGAGAGCTTCCAGGGAGTGCAGTTTGTTGTTAAGACCTTTAGCATTGAGCAGTAGTACCATCAGCTTGACATTAGAAGACTTTGTTGCAATGGTAGGTTTGTTGGTTTGGCACTGCCTAAAAAAGGCACTATAGTGGTGGCTAATGCCTTGGCCTAGTATTCGAAAGCCTAGCGGTGACAGGTGCAGACCATCTCTGGCAAAGCAGCGTGGTTTGTCAGTCATGGTGTTCCAGGCTGACAAATACTGGAACTCCTTAGAATGACACCAGTAGCTAAGCCAATTATTGAAGTCAAGCATGTTCTGTTTGTATTGTGATATTATTCTTGGTGAGGGTAGAATGTTGCTCAGTGCAAGGCTCATACCAACCTGCAACATGTAATCAGAGAGGTCCATCATGTCTGTCTTAGTATAGTCCAGGGAGGTATATCTCATGTCATTCACAGCCTCATGGACTATGACTGAGTCATACTGGTACTTGTGGTTGAGTAATTTGAGTGCTTGCATGATTTGGCGAATCCTGGCAATTGACAGGCAATCAACTGTAACCCTCCCTTTATCCAACCTGGTGAGGGTGTATCTGTGTTTATAGGTTTATAGGTAGGTACTAGGCTATCAGCCCTAGGGCCTATACAAGCCTAACCAAAAAGGTACCCTGACTTTCGCCACCCAAGAAAATTATTTTCCTGTGCCCCTGTCGAGCAGAGCCACAGAGGTGATACCCGGGGTGAATTTCCTTTTTCCCATCCAATCATCAAGATTTTTCTTGAAGAGTGCTAATGAGGAGCTTTGTTTGATATAGATAGGTAGTTTGTATTTGTTCCAGAATATGGGAAGTTTCTGGTACAAGAATCTATCCCTCTAGCATGTTCTGTTAATTGTGGTGACAAAGTTTAGGTCCCTAGAGTATGTAGCTTGGAGGAACTGGGATTTCTTTAAGTGGAGCATCTCCAACAGCTCTGGGTTTGACATAGCTTTCTATGTTAGGCAGAGATAAGCAATGGAGTAAAGCTGGAGTTTTTTGAGACGGTCTGCGTAGGGCATCTGTTTGAGGCTGGTAATCCCCTTTGTGAGGTATTTATGCAGCCTTTCCAGCTGTTGTAGATGTCTTGTGAGGTACATACCAAAAGGGGAGTTGTACTCTATAATGGGTCTAATGAGTGACGACTAGAGGGAACAATGACCTCTCTTTTCCTGGATGAGAAACCTTTTGTGATGAGGTGTGCCACATAGAAGGATTTCCTGACTACTGTCCACCTGTGTCCCAAGGTCTCTTATCACACTTTCGGAGTTAAGTAGATTACCACCTATGTGGTAGCTCATGGGTACAGAGTTTTTACCAAAGAGGATGACAATGCACTTTTTTGCATTGAGGTTGAGGCCATGGCTTTGACACCAGGCATCTGTCTCAGTGAGGCCCTTTTGTAGGATGTCCACATCGTTTGGAGTTTCAGTTATGGCTCCAAGTTTGCAATCATCTGCGAACTTCATTAGCCAAAGACTTTCTGTGTTAGCCTGTACTTCAGAAAAGTAGATATCAAACAGGAGAGGACCCAGGACTGAACTTTGTAATACTCTACTTGTCTCTGGTCTGAAGTCAGATTTGGAGCCTGCTACTTTTACAGTGTGGGTTCTGTCAGTGAGCCAGTTGGCAACCCATCTTGTGACATAGGGATTTATACCTAGTTTAGTGAGTTTATCTATAATTCCAAAGTGAGGAATGGTGTCAAAATCCTTGGCGAGATCTAGATAAGCTTTGTGAACCACCTTACCCTCGTCTACGGCTTTGGTGACTGCTTCAAAGAAGTCATTCAGGTTTAGGAGACATGATCTGCCTTTTACAAACCCGAACTGGGTAGGGTCCAGAGTTTGGAGATTACCAATGTCTTTGTTTATAAGTTCCATGATGATACGTTCCATGGTTTTGCACACCAGGCTCGTTAGGCTAATGGGCCGGTAGTTCCCGGGGTCCGTGGTGGCTCCCCCTTTGTTTAGTGGGATAACCGTCGCTGTGCGCCATTCACTGGGCACAAAGCCTGAGGTGAGGCTATGATTGAACATGCTGCTTAGGTGGGGTGCCAGTTCATTCTGTAGTTCATGTAGAACACAGCCTGGGATGTTGTCAGGTCCCATGGATGTTGTGTTCTTGGCTTTGGAAAGTGTGGTTTTTACCTGTGCAGCCGTGATTACAGTAACTTTGCATTCTTCCGGTATAGAGATGGGCCCTTTAGGAGGTGGGGGTAAAGTTAGCACTGAATCTATCTGCCAGGATGTTGGCAATATCAGTTGGTTCTGTATATTTAGTGGCATTGTGCTGTAACTCAGAGCAGATCTGAGTGTTGCCATTGAGATTCCTGACATAGCTATAGAATGCTTTGTGGTTGTCTAAAGAATCAGTGGTGATTTTGTTTTCATAACTAGCTTTGGAGGATTTTATGAAGGATGTCAGCATCTTACTGAGGCGGACCAGGGAGTTCTTCCAGTCATGGGATTTTACTCTTTTTTGCAGCAGTTTCTTTCTTCTGTTGTAGAGCTTGTTTATGGCAGGGGACCACCAGATTGGCTTCCTTTTTTGGAGGATAGCATGTTGGTTCTGTTAGGGATAGTACAATCTATGTACTTGTATAAGTGCTTATAAAGGCATTTATGTAGGATTCAGTAGCCGTACCTCTATTGCCCATCTGCATGGGTGTCCTGAAGTTTGCCACTTCTGTCTTAAGAAGCATGAAGTTGGCTTTGGAGAATTTTTTTACGGTGGTTTCCCTAATGGGGTGTGGGGGCAGGATAGGCTGCTTAGCTCGTGGTCAGGTCTGACCAGCGAGGAATTGACCTCTGGTGTGGAACACTGGTTGACCATGTTGGTAATGACCAGGTCTAGGATATTGCTGCCCCTGGTGGGGGTGTGGATAAGTTGATCCAAGCATTGGAATTTATGAATTCCAGAAAATGTTGAGCAAAAGAGTTGGTACATGAGTAGTTTTCCCAGTTAATGGTGGAGTAGTTGAAATCGCCCATTATTAGGGAGTTGGGTTGTACCCTAATATTTTCCAGTATATCATGAAATGAGGAGTGGGAATCCTGGGGCATGGTGGGGGAACTGTAGAAAGTCACAATTTGGATTGCGGTCTTGCCCAGAGTTAGTTGCGCTTGGATAATCTCGGATGCATGATGCTGAGCAACTAGCCCAGAGGTGTGGATATCCTTAATGAATATGGACATTCCTCCACCTTTAGTGTTTCGGTCCAGGTTAGGTGGCTGAAAGGTGTGGTATGAATTATAGCCTGGTAATGCAGGGGTGCTCTCTGGAGCCTTGAACCAGGTCTCTGTCACTGCACAGATGTCGATCTTCTCCATTTAAGGAGTGCCTCGAGTGAATGCATTTTGAAGTTTAGACTTCTAGCACTGAGTAGCATTACCCTCAAATTTTGCTTGCTTGTACCTGTTACGGTGGTGAATTTGTCATTTGAACCTTGCCTAAAAAGGGCACTATAGGGGTGGCAAGAGCCTTAGCTAGTATCCGGAATCCCAAGGACGACAGGTGCAGGCCATCTCTAGCAAAGCATTGTGGTCTGTCGATCATGTCATCCCAGGCAGACAGATACTAGATCCCCTTAGAATGACACCAGAAGCTCAGCCAATTGTTGAAGTCAATCATTTTGTCCTTGAACTGTGGTATCATTTTGGGTGATGGCAGGATGCTACTCAGGGCTAGGGTCATACCTGCCTGGGCTACAAGATCGGAGAGCTCCTCCATGTCTCTTTTCATGTAGTCCAGAGAGGTACATCTCACGTCATTCACACCAACATGGACAATGACAGAGTCATATTTGTATTTTTTGTGGAGTGACCTGAGTGCGTGCATTATGTGGTGGAGCCTGGCACCTGACAGGCAGCTGACAGTAACTTTCTCCTTGTTTAACCTGCTGAGTGGAACATCAGTGTGCCTGACTATAGAGTATAGTATAGAGTTGGGTACGGTGTTATGCCTTATGGGCTATGGTTGAGTGGCACATACTGAGTTTGTGGGCTGTGTGTTATTTGGGTTGTGTTGGGGGGGTGGAGGTTGCATGCGTTTCTGCTTTGGAGGTTTCTGATGCTTGAACAGATTTTTATTGAGAGCCTTCACGAATGTAGGTGTGTGTTTTGTGTTGCTATGTGTGTGTTTTGGTGGTGTAGGTTTTGAAGGGACTGTGTGATTACTGTGGTGTGGTGCAAGTGTTTACCTTCTCCTCTTGACTGTCTAGTCCAGTCTTTGGTGAAGAGAGCTTTGCTTCCAGTTTGGCTATATAAGTGCATCTGTCACAGGTTATAGTGTTGGGTGGTAGGAGGAGAGAATTGTCTGTGTACATGCTGCATTGCCACAAGATGCCCAGATTCATCAGATAGATAGGAGAAAACACAGGGAGCTGACCCTTAGACATGCCTGGATAGGTGCTTATTTATTAAGTGCTAAAAACTGTTTTCCTGTAGACAAGTGAGGAAAGTTGTGTGCTGTAGTAATTTGTAGCTTATTTAGTGCTTTCAACAAGTTCTGAACAAGTGCTGAGCTCAAAGAAACAGATTTGAGTTTCAAAACTAAAAAACTGGCTAGTTCTAAGGGAAAATTTGAAGAGCAGACTTTATGGCGCCATGAATAGTTTAACCCTGGCGATGCATAAAGTGTTTTTTTTTTTATTATATAACAATAGCAAATGAGCAAACTGATTTAAACAAATTAACTAATAAAAAGCTAAAAACTGAGCCCCATTCCAGCAGTCTTCGATCAGACAAGTTCTAACTGCACACTCCTGCCACAAAGCTAGATTCAGCAGGTCTGAATTTAGTCTATGCTACAGCAAACAAGGCGTACCAATTTAAGACAGAAACAGTTCAAATAAGCAGGCACAGTAAGCCTTTAACCAGAAACTTCCAGCTCAGAAGGACAGAATCTACCCTGTCTTCCCACAAGAGTGCAGACCACACCTTCTTAATGTAAAATAACTGGCCCGAAGCCCAAGTGCTTAAACTAGAACTAATACAGTCTTAGAATAACAGACACTAAGCCTTCAATCAGCAACTCCCAACTTAGAAGGATGTAAGCTACCTGTCCTGCCACAATAGTGCAGACCACAAACCTTCTTAATGTAAAACAACTGGTCTGAAGCCCAAGTGCTTCAACCAAAGGCTTAGAATAACAGTTACAATTTAATCAGCTACTAACAAGCAGTAATAAATGCAGCAGAATAAATGCAATAAAGCAGGAAAAAACACAAATGCACTAAAAGCAGATGCATAAAGTGCAATATTTGTTTATATAACAATAGAAATCAAGCAAACTGATTTAAACAAATTACCCAATTAACCAGTAAAAAAAGGTCAAAACTGAGCCCTGTTCCAGCAGTCTTCAGTCAGACAAGTTCTAACTGCACACTCCTGCCACTAGGGTGCAGGGGAACCTTCTCCAAAAAAGATGGCCTGGATTAGTGCTCAAGTTATACAAACAAAGCTAGATTCAGCATTCCTGAATCTAGTCTATGCTACAGCAAACAAGGCACACCAATTTCAGAAAGAAACAGTTCAAATAAGCAGGCGCCATAATCGTTTAACCGGAAATTCCCAGCTCAGAAGGGCAGAATCTAACCTCTCCTCCCACAAGAGTGCAGACCACAAACCTTCTTATTGTAAAATAACTGGCCTGAAGCCCAAGTGCTTAAACCAGAACTAATACACTTTTAGAATAACAGACCCTGAGCCTTCAATCTGCAATTCCCAGTTTAGAAGGATGTAAGCTACCTGTCCTGCTATAACAGTGCAGACCACAAACCTTTTTAATGTAAAACAACTGGTCTGAAGCCCAAGTGCTTAAACCGAAAGGCTTAGAATAACAGTTACAATTTAATCAGGCTACTAACAAGCAGTAATAAATGCAGCAGAGTGAGTACAATTGAGTACTTTTAAGAAGAGGCAAAAGCAAAATAAAGTGCATTTTTTTTTAAGTAAAGTGCAAGGAGAGAGAAAGAAGAAGCAGATGTTAAGAACCTAAGTGAGCTGGCCTTCTCAAATGTTCTCTCTGTATTAAGTAGAGTGAACACCAGACTGGGAGGGGTCTCCCAGATCAAATTTACAGTAGTGGCGGGCAACTGCAATGCCACCAACTATAACAACTCTACAAGAATAGAGTGGGAGGGAGGGGGGAAAACAGTTTCAGGACAGATGAGAAACATAAAACAATGCCAGAAAATATATAAAATAATTCAGTCAGGCAAAATTAAGACAGTGCAGAACTCTGAAAGGTTAAATTGCCAAGAAATATACTTATCAGTCAGCGATATATTTCCAGATTGTTTGAGAATCACATCAGCCAGAACCCAGGAGTTTCCAACAGTGTGTCTCATGGTAGAGTCTCCTATAACCAGGATGCTTGAATCTGTGGTGTTTGCCTTAGGGGGCTTGCTTGTGGAGATACTGTTATGTGTATTTTTTGTGTAGCTGTTTTTGTTGACTTGGTTTTGTTTGCATGTGGTTTCTGAGGGGCAGTGTAAGGAAAGACAGTGAGGTTTTGTTAAGTTACTTGAGTATCTCCGTATATGTGCATTTATATGTGTAGACCTTATTTAGTGAGGGAAATGACGTGTGTGTGTTGACATCCTGTTTGTCTTTTTGTTTGTCAGTATGTGAGAGTTGTGTTTCAGTTTTCCTAATGTAACTACATTTCTCACATACTTTGTTTATTTCAGGATAAAGTGGTGGTGGTTATACATGAGACACTTACTACATTGCTTCAGGATGCCCATGCCCACCAGGCTGGCAATAGAAATAGCAGGAAAGTGCCTGTCCATGGTTTCAATTTTTTTACTGTGAGTTTAACCAGGGAGAAGAGTGGGGATATTAGCTGGACTGGGATCACACCACATAGTCGAAGAATGGGTGCTGTACTCGGTGGAACTGCAGCTGTCCAACAAGGCAGTGCTGCTGTAGATGCAACTCAGATACCCCTAGAGCAGCAGGGGGGGACTGAGGAAGGTTGCACAGATAGTTATTCTAAGGAAACTTTTAACCTGATACTGTTTGCAGCTATACAGGGCACTGCTACCTGTGCCTTTGTGCGGATAGCTGCCTAGTGCAAACACAGGGCTTATATAGAATCAGAAAAAAAAAACGTTTTACAACAGCAAGGCCTACTATCAAGAACACACACAATAAGATTTCACCCAGAAGCCCCCAACTCAGATAGGTTTGCTACAGCACACTTCTGCCACAAGAGAACAGTTAGAAAACCCTTAGTGTAAAAATGTTGGTTTTAGAGCTCAAGTGCACAGAAACCATGCAGTCTAGATACTACCATCCTGTAAAATTAGCAGATACAATGTAATTAAGTACTGCAGCAGCAGTGAAAACAGTTCAGCATTAGAACTCCACTAAACTGTGAGAAATGTAACAATTAATACATGATTTGTATGAAATACAGCAAAATAATCAGCAGAATTGCAAAATTATACTTATTTTTATTCTTTTACCAGTAGAGGCCTTTAGATGCAGCAGATTCAGTGTAAATCTCAGACAAAGTGGATAAACAAAGAGCAGCTCTGAGGATTTGAGCTTGAGCTTCTCTAGGACCCAGTGTCATTCCCTCATCTGGTACCCTCACTCTAAGTTGAGGAAGGGTGAAAAGGGTCTGTTCTTTGGTCTGGCTCATCTCAGTTCTCTCCTAAGGTGGATTGCCGGGGCCCCTGTGTACCACACATCTGAGTGAAGTGTAAAAAGGTCTTCTTTTAAAAACTGTAGCAACCTGTTTGCTACATTTGTAGCAAGCATCTTGTTTAGCTTGTGTGACAAAGGGGGATACTGCCAGCACAGCTATCTGGAATTTTGTAAATAATTATATGTCATTTGTGAATATCAACATGATTTATACAAGATGCTTCTGTTACAAATATATTAAAACTATGTCATGTGTATATCAAATTGCTGGTACAGAAGTTTGTGTTGAAAATCATCATCATCAGCCCCCTTTTTCCCATTTTATTCTACATGAGGCCGGGGTATCGTGTTAACCATCGTCAACTCTCTCGATTCAGTGCCACACTCCTGCCTACTTCAACACTCATACCTGATCGTCATAGATCTTCTTTCAGTTGATCCATCTACCTCTTTGCTGGACGTCCTTGCTTCCTTTTACCTTCTTCCTGTCTGTCCCAAATCTTCCTCACCAGATGATCATCTGCTTTTCTACACGTGCCCAAACCACCGTAATCTGTTCTCTTTTATCTTTTTTGTAATTGGCGCTACTTTGGCTTCTGCTCTTATGTCCTCATTTCTTCTTCTGTCCCACAGAGTGCATCCTACCACCCTTCTCAGGCAACTCATTTCCATCACCTCTAGCTTCTTCAGTTGTTCTGCCTTTACTGCCCAGGTTTCTGTACCATACAGTAGAACTGGTCGCACCACTGTCTTGTACACCTTGCTTTTCAGCTTCTTTGGCAATCTTCTGTCATAGACTACACCTGTTACTCTGTGCCAGTTGGCTGCAGCCCCTCTGATTCTAGCTTTGACCTCTTCATTGAGACTACCCTTCCCCTCAGCCACCCCTCCCAGATACTTGAAGCTGTTTACCTGTTCCACTATCTTCCCTTCTAGCTCTATTCTCAGCTTCTTCTGATCTCCCCAATTTGCTGCCATTACCACCATCTTATCTGTGCTTAGTTTCATCCCATGTGCCTTCAGATTTGCATTCCATTCTCCTGTCCATTGCTGAAGTTCTAGCTCAGAGTCTGCCTGTACTGCCACATTGTCTGCATACAGCAGCTTTGTTAATATGTCCCCTCTAATCTGTTTGCTAATGCAGTCCATCACCAGTGTGAACACCAGCGGGCTCAGAGCTGAACCCTGGTGTACACCCACTCCCACTGGGAATGCCTCTGTGAGGCCAAACACTGTTCGTACTTGAGTCACTTGGTCCATGTGCATAGCACTAGTTCTACCAATGTTTCTGGAACTTCAAACCACCACAGTACTGTCCAGATTAGCTTTCTTGGGACCTTGTCATATGCTTTCTCCAAGTCTAGGAATGCCCAGTTGGACTCTCTCCTCATTTCTAGCTTCTTCTCAAGTATCTGTCTCAATGCAAACATCGGGTCAATTCTGCTGCATCCTGATTGGAACCCGAACTGTTCATCTCCCATCTTACATTCTACTACTCTGCGTATCCGTTTATCAATCACTCTCTCCAGAACTTTCATGCAGTGTGGTAGGAGTTTGATCCCTCTGTGCTGCCCACAGTTGTGAATGTCCCCTTTGTTCTTGTACACTGGCACAAGTATGCTTATTCTCCAGTCATCTGGGATACGCCTTTCTCTCCACACTGCAATTAGTATCCTCAGGAGCCATTTCTCCCCTGTCTCACCCAGCATCTTTATCATATCTGCTGTCACCTCATCTGAGCCTGCTGCTTTCCCTGGCTTCATCTTCCTTAGTGCTGTTCTTACTTCTTCTAAGGTGTGCTCCTCTTCTTCTCTAATTGTAGGCTGTTTCTGGGGCAGTACAGCTTCTGTGGGGTTTTCTTCATTCAGAAGCTGCTGGAAATACTCCTTCCATCTGCCTTTGATGTCCTCTGGACTGGTAAGCAGGTTGTTGCTAGCATCCCTTATGGAGAGTGTCTGACTATCTTCTTTATCTTTCTGTCTTTGCCTTGCAACCTGATATAGTTTCTTTGTGCCCCTTACTAAGTCACTTTCCAGAAGTTGGTAGAGTGCCTCTCATGCCCTATTCTTTGCTTTTGTGACTTCTTTCTTAGCTTCTTTGCTAGGCAACCAGTAGTCCTTCCTAGCCTGGTCAGTCTTTTCTATCTCCCATTTCTTCCTGCACTCCTTATTTCTTTTGATGACTTCCTGGACTTCTGCATTCCACCACCAGCTTTCCTTATGTACCTTATTTCCATACCTGGCTCGGCCACATATATTTTCTGAAGTCCTAACACATGCTGTTTTTAGGCGCTGCCACTCCTCTTCAACTCCACCTATTTCCTCCTCTTCTTGGGGTGCTAGAGCCCTGAGTAATTCCTTGAACTGCTGTGCTTTCTCTCCAGTCAACTTCCAAGTCTTCAGCCTGGTCTCTGTTGACCTTAGAGCCTTGTCTGACCACTGCTTGCAGCTGATTGTGACAACTAATGGTTTATGCTGTGGGCCGACTGTTTCACTGGGGATGACTTTGCAATCATGGATTCTACCCCAGTCCCTTTTCCTTACTAGGCAGAAGTCTACCTGAGTTGCATGTTGGCTACTCTTGTATGTGATCTTGTGATTGTCTCTCTTTCTGAACCATGTGTTGGCTACTATCAAGCCATTTGCCAGAGAGAAGTCTGGAATGGCTTTTCCTTCTTTATTCCTGTTAACCCACCCATGTGGACCCAGGCAGTTCTCATATCCTGTTCTGTCTGTCTCGATATGTACATTCAAGTTACCCATTATCAACACCAATTCATGTTGTCCTGCTTTATCTAGTAGGTACTGCAACTACTGTCTGAATGCACTCTTTTCCTCAGTACCACAACCCTGCTGTGGGGCATATGCTGATATTATGAATACTGCCCTATCATTACACTGGAGTCTGATTGCCATAAGTCTGTCATTAATTCTGATGATATCCCTCACTGCTTTCTGCAGCCTCTCTCTCACCACAATTCCTTCACCATTTCTAGCCTGTCCCCCTACCTGAGTGGATGCCAATGCTCATATCCTGACTAACCCCCTTCTATGTAGCTGAACTATCTTTTCTCTTCTCTCTACATATTCCTCTGGTAGTATGCTGTGGCCTCCTTTTGTTCCTGATCTATCCACCTTGTAATATAAACCCTCTTTACCTACTATTACCTTTACACCTCTCTAAGGGGCCAATCGAAAAATTTATATTAACATCTTGCTTGTATTGATTACTTCCACTGTATGACTTTGCGACCTGCGACTCCAGTCGTGTAAAAAAAAAAAAAAAAAAAAACTTTTTTGCTCCTCTCTTGTTTTTTAATATAACCAATTGTATTATTATGTAACAATGTAATTCTCATGTATATAACTAACTCTCAATGTGGAGCTTTTCTCCCCGGGCCACCGCTGAAAATGGACACGTATCCAGTCGGATTATCCCGGTCAACAAATGTAAAATAAATAAATACAAAATAGATTCTGGATCCCAAGCCAAGTGGCTTTGCTGCACTGCCCTTCCATCTCGTCTTTTGGATACATAGCATGTCCAGCCGCCTACGTATAATCATGTCATCCACTTCCAAGTTACGTCCTGTCAGTGAACCTACAATAAGCGTAGCAATTCTCAGTTCATGTTTGGCAGGTTGGTTGGTTTTACATCCAGCTTTCGTTCAACAGAGCTATCCCAGGTAACCCAGGCTGGGAAACTAAGACACCGGACAGCCAGTAGCTTATTAGCCCAGGGCTGCTAGGCTTTATGGCGGGCACACACTGGACAATAGGGGAACATATACCCCTCCCACTGTTAGCAAGGTCCGTGGCGTGGGTGGGAGTAGGCCGGATCCTCAACCCACTTATCACCGATAACAACCCATGCCCATTTTGGCGACATTAGTCAACACGACCAAATCACCTAGAGCTGTGTTGACTAATGTCGCCAAAATGGGCATGGGTTGAAAAGGTATTTTATAAAGTGCTTGTGCTTAAAATGTAACCACAGTGGGCCTTCTGGAAGAGAACAGAAATGTACATGCACTATTGTAACTGTTTAAGTGCATATACTTTAACAGTGGAAACTGAAATACAGGAGGTTAACTTCAGAAAAATAGCTGAAGTTAAATTCCTTTATGGCTATGCAGTAAAAGATGGTATCTTTCAGTTTCAAGGCAGCTAGAGATACAATGTCTGTACTAGAGAGCTTTCTGTGTTGTCTTTAAGGTGAAATAATTACAAGTCTTGAAATGTGGAGGAGTGTAATTGTTTATCTGCCAAAGATCTATGTGATGTCGATCTATATCAATGCATATTTTCACAGGTAAATGCTAAATACTACCAGATTCCAGCAGTGGGGGTTTCACCTGGGATAGAGTCAGATGACAAGAAATTATGTCATTCTGCAAACTATCCCAGTGGTAATATTTGAGTTATTAATTTGATTAGTCTGTTAGAGAGACGGGCCATTCTGTATTTTGTCTTGCATCTGGCAAGAACCATTCACCACAACATCTGCCTTGCTCTATAAGTAAGTTTCTTGAGTATAGTAACTCTCTTAGAAACAGGAATATAATGAAGCTTAGTTTAGATATTTTTCATTTATTTGAGACTGTCCTGCAGAATTGTGTTAAATATTTCCTGTAGTTTTGAATTCTGATGTTACTTTGAATATATACTGAGTATTTTCTTGTTATTTTATTATTTATTATTAACTATATTTAAACCTTTCATTGTGGCTGATCTGTGTAGAGATGTTTAAGTTTTGAGAGTACTTGCATATTTATTTGGTGACTCTGTGTGAGCCACCCCTAATAGCCTTGCTCTTGGTCAAACTACCATTTGTATTAATATTAATATTACACAGTAAAATAGACACCCTTTGCTAAGGACCTTAAAGTAGCTGGTAAGTTGACTGGTGGCAGTGGTAACTACCTTATAATGTTGGCAGAAGGGGGCATAGCTAGTAAACCTGTTCCAGCCTTTCCCAGGTGTGTGTGTGTGTGTGTGTGTGTGTGTGTGTGTGTGTGTGTGTGTGTGTGTGTGTGTGTGTGTGTGTGTGTGTGTGTGTGTAAATCAAACCTCAAAGAGTGTGTGTGTGTCAGATACTTGGGTAAGACACGAAGCACTGGTTGGACAGAGAGAATGTTACAGGTCTTGGCTTGGTCACTCAGCTGAGATCTCAACTCTATAGCTGTGCCAGTAGGGAGTGTTATTGGGGATCTGGAGAAAGGGGGAGAAACCAAGGAAAAATTGCACTTGATGCAGAGATCTGCATTTGGAAATACTGTGTGTGTGTGTGTACCTGTTATTCTCCCAGTGTACGTCCCCTACTGTTGCCAGTGGTGAGGATTGGGGCTCCCTGATTACTAGTCCAGCTGTGGGTCAACACAGCTTGTACAACACACAGAGCGCTAAAGCAAGCTCTTCAATCCTGACTGCAGAAACAGTATCAGAATTAATTTCTATACTGGCATTGGTACATAAGTGAATGCAGGTACTACACTACCGATCAATTAGCATCCATCAGTCAAGCCTCCTAACCCTTTGCACCCGTGGTGACTGTCCCCTTCACCCCACCCTAGCTACGCTTCTGTGCACACTTTGTCATCTGCATAGTATGCATCAGTTTACGGAGGAGGCCTGCACACATTTTATAGTCTCAGTACTATGTAGCCCCTTACAGAGAAAAAGTACATTGTTTTTTAATTCTGTTAACATACATCTACAAAGGTCATTATAAGTACAGGTTTATAGTTGGTAAACTGCATAATTTTATACAATTCATAAGTTACTCTGTAGATTAAGAAGCGCATTTACAGATACATTGGAACTGCATTTGCTGCATTACATAATCGTTCCTTGTGCATTCTCTCAGAAGCAGGATAACTGTGTCTGTATTTCCAGTAATCTTTGTGTGGACTTGTTCATTTCGCCATCACCCTCCTGTAGATGCTGTTCTCCCTTGTAGTAGTTGTATTGTAAAGTATTTTGCATCAGTGGTTTATTGTGCTATCCCTTGTGCATAAATGCAGTCAGTTTCTGGAAGATGAAGTCAGACGAAGCTGATATTATACTTTGAGAACTATAAACAGCACCCAGTGTTGTATTCATCTGCAGTCTAGTCGGTATGTTATCTTTTTATATGCCTGTTTATCTGTTGTTTAGTATACACCTTATCGACAGCTTATTTTGCCCGCTGTATAAATAAGATTTAATTTTTCATTTATTTAACCAGGTAATCTTTCTCTGCTGTTTTGTTACATTTTATATTTGTTTTATTTTTGTTTGCTGAACTTTGTTACCTGTATTCATTGAAGTGTTTTCTCTGAGACAGAGCTTTCCCCCACAGACTCCACTGAAAATGTGGCTTCCTGGTTGGGCATTCAAGGTTAATAAATATAATCAGTCAATAAACCCATTAGAGATAAAGAGGACCTAGACTTTACTCCAGACAAGTACAAAGCTCACTGTAAATATTGGTTGACAGATGTTATCCGTCATGATTGTGTATATCATGTCATAGTTAGAGTGTTTTTTTTAACAAGCAATTTTTATTGTAAGAGAAGTGTGATAATGTTGAACTTTAACTTTAAAATGTATTTAAATGTACTTAAAAGTGAGAAAAATAAGGCTTCTTTAAATCGCTGAGCAGATTTTTAATTTACTTTAAATAAAGTATATTACTACTTCAGCCTTCTGTTGACTACGAGACAGTCAGCATTCAGGTAGTACTTTCACTGAAGGCATAATCTTGTTTACTTTTATGAATTCTGAATTATTAATTTGTGTTAGTCTGCGTGTAAACACTGCAGTGAGCTGTCAGTTATTGCATTTGTAGTGAGGTAGCAATCAAGAAGTTTTAATGCTAGCAAGTGCAAGTAAGCTGCAGCTGTAGTTTCAAGGCTAGGGCTGCCTGCCTTGGGATGTTTCCAGTATGGCTAGCAATTCCCGGGAGTCAGCCTGCCTTTCAGCATCCTATGTTTGCTAAATGCTTAAGGGAGGGGAACAGAATTTAAATAAATGAGCTGAGTAGTTATTGATGCCTTTTCATCCCAGATGTGTCCTGTCAACCTGATGTTCCCCCTCCAAGATTAAAAAAAAAAACTTTGAAAGAGTGTTATAGTGTACTAAGAAACTTATGGTTCATTTCCCATGTCATAAGCTGTGATCAACAGCAAACATCAGGTGTCAGCACCTCCCCAGTTTCTCCACTTTTTCCGCTTGCAGAGCTCTATGCTATGCCTAGACTTTCACTCCATGTGTCCTTTTTCCTCGCTTTGGACTGCAGTAGAAGGAAATGACCGTTATAGAGCCAAGGTGCTTCTCCATAACTACAGACTGCATGCTGTGGCTGAACGGTCAGCGGTGTTCAGCAAGAAGAGCATTTTCTAACACCAAGCTAGAATTGTGCTTTTTTTTTGGTGTGGACTTGGGAATATGTTAAAAATGCATACCCCCACATCCTAGTATTGAAACCAATATAGTACTTAGCAGTGCTAGGTCATTTCCACAGCATGCATATTAAATTTGCATCCCTTTCATGGTTTCTAGAAGATTGCCTGGAAATCTGTGGGTTACAGTAACTCATAGACAGGGTATATAGTGCAAATTATGTCAGACTTCAGTTAGCAAGTGAGTTTGAGTCCTTACAGGCAGAGGGTCTTAATCTTCCCAAACCATCTTGTTCTCCCACAGTGCAAGTTTTGCCCATCCTTTTGGTCTTAATGGATCAGTAGCAAGGGAGCCCGCAGGATTTTTTGCAAGGGGGGGGTGCAAACCCAGAGCCCTGCCCATGGAGCCCCACCCCCTCCACTCACGGAGCCCCACCGCTCCACCCATGGAGCCTCACCCACGGAGCCCCACCCCCACACAGCCATTACAGGGTCCCATTACTTGGCTGTTTCTCTCCAGTTGCCATAAACACTGTTCAAAATTCTCAGTGTGCATACTGTCTTATGTTTTACTTCTACAATGATTACAGGTATCTAGATTTAATTAGGAATCCATGATAATTTTTTTTTACATACCCCATGTACATTGCAACTAACTCAAGGGAACTTTCAGCTGGCAGCCCTTTTGAATTCTGATCAAGAAGGCTTGGCTGTTCAGTTCTCTATACTGGGATAATTTCCTCATTCATTGCTAATAATCATTTTATTTACTTTGGTACTAACAGAGTTTTACATTTTACCTACCATAAAGACAAGATATTTGTTTTACCTCAAAATGCTTCCCCTTGTTTTACTTATTTATTTGTAAGTGACTTAGAAACAACTACTGGGGAATAGTGTTCATTAGCTCAGTATTTTTCATGTAGGACACTAAACTGAGTCTCATGAGCCTGTTCAGATTATACAGATTTAAACAGATTAGTTTATAAGACTAGTGTTCTTTGGCTTCCAAGAATAGCTCTCAGTAACACAAGTTGCTGTTTAAATAAAAGCTGGCATTCTGTGCTCTGAATGCACGACACGTTATAGCTGTATTTAACTTAAACTGTGTGCATTCACTAAATTATGTATATCTTTTAATTAATGCTTAATCAAGCATTTCTTCATAATCCCAACATTGACATAGTTGCAAATCATCACTTCATCTTTTTATAGATAATTCCAATAGCCCTAATATATGCACATTAATTATTTTTTCAAGGTTAGTTTTACTGAGTGGGCAAGGGAAATTCTGGGGGTTTTCTGATTTTGTGTGGTTGACCCTTAAGTTATATGAAACCGGGTCTGCATTATCACTGATGTGAACAACTTCATTATATGCTTAACTAAAATCTTTAGACTTTTTTCCTTGACACAGCCATTACAGTATCATTCCTGTTACTGTGATAAGCAAGAGTAGCCATGCATAAGAAGTGTACATATTTATACATATGATTATGCACGATTATATACAGATTGTATTAATTATAATATAAAATAATTTAATTATATCCCTTCTATAATACAGCACCACTTGTTAGACTGTGTTTTAAATTTATAGTTTTTAATGTTTTTCCAGCAAGCAATGAAATAAAACATATGAGCCAATAATGACAAACTGCCCAATTCAAAACATTTCAACCATAAAAGGCCACTTAAACTTTTGTCATTACAACCCATCAATGTCAGTCAGTATGCACAATCTCTGCAGAAGTAAAAGTCATCTGAATAATTCCACATTATAGAGATCTGAAACTAATGAAGAGGTTGATGCTAGAAAACAACTTTATATTTCAGCATTTCATCAACAAATTCAGTGCCTGCTGCCCTTGAAGAATACATTGCCTATGTTACATTAAACATGGTAAGCTGGTATATTGCAATAGGAATGGGTGGTAAGCTGAAAAACAAGTTCATAGTTATTAGGCATCTCATCCAAAAGAGGACATAGCCAGGACTGCAGCACTCCACCCCCTTAAAATACAAATCTACATGCTGTGGGAGTAGAACCTATAGCCCTCTGCATCGAGATGCAGGTATGCTACCTGCTGTACTACTAACACTGCTTTAAAATTCTCTACCACAATAATGATACCATTTGCTAAACAAAACAGTTGCACATTTTAAGCAGATTTAGCATGAGCAGCAGTAAACCTCTCTTCCTTGAAGCTCACAATTCCTTGAAAATACACTTGAAAATAAATTCCACCTGCTAACTCTAAATAGGGCATTTCACTTTTTCTCACACACCTCAACCTCTGCAAGAAATCTGGACAAAGCCCAACATAAATAGGGACAAATTGTAAATATTGCTCTCATGAACTTAGAACATTGCTAGAATAACAGGATTTATGTTAGTATGCATTTTATATGATGGACAGAAGGAAGATTGGTATATTGTGTGTGCAAGAGACCAGATGGAAGGGGAGTAAGGCTAGGTGTATCAGAGGTGGGTTCAAATTGTTTTATCATGGCATGGATGGGAGGAGAAATGGCATAGGAGTTATCCTGAAGGAACAGTATGCTAAGAGTGTTTTGGAGTTGAAAAGAGTGTCGGATAGAGTGATGTTTATGAAGCTGGAAATTGATGGTGTAATGATGAATGTTGTTAGTGCATATGCTCCACAAGTTGGGTGTGCGATGGATGAGAAAGAAAAATTTTGGAGTGAGTTGGATGAAGTGGTGATGTCTGTACCCAAGGGTGAGAGAGTGGTGATTGGAGCAGATTTTAATGGGCATGTTGGTGAAGGGAACAGAGGAGTGGATGACGAAGTGATGGGTAGGTATGGTGTTAAACAAAGGAATGCAGAAGGTCAGATGGTAGTGGATTTTGCGAAAAGAATGGACGTAGCTGTACTGAATACGTATTTTAACAAGAGGGAGGAGCATAGGGTGACATGCAAGAGTGGAGGAAGATGCACACAGGTGGATTATATCTTATGTAGGAGGGCCAGTTTGAAGGAGATTGGAGACTGTAAAGTGGTGACCGGGGAAAGTGTAGTTAGGCAGCATAAGATGGTGGCTTGTAGGATGACATTGGTGATCAGGAAGAGGAGGAGGAGTGTGAGGGCAGCACCAAGGATCAAATGGTGGAAATTGAAAAAGGGTAATTGTGAGGTGGAGTTCAGGGATGAGTTAAGACAGGCACTGGGTGGCAGTGAAGAGTTACCAAATAGCTGGGTAACTACAGCAGAGCTAGTAAGGGAGATGGCTAGAAAGGTGCTTGGTATGACATCTGGACAGAGGAAGGACGATAAGGAGACATGGTGGTGGAATGATGAAGTACAGGAGAGTATACAGAGAAAGAGGTTTGCAAAGAAGAAGTGGGATTGCCAGACAGATGAAGAAAGTAGACAGGAGTATAAGGAGATGAGGTGCATGGCAAAGAGAGAGGTGGTGAAGGCTAAGGATAAGGCGTATGAAGAGTTGTATGAAAGGTTGGACACTCAGGAGGGAGAAAAGGACCTTTACCGATTGGCTAGACAGAGGGACCGAGCTAGGAAAGATGTGCAGCAGGTAAAGGTGATAAAGGATAATGAGGGAAACATACTCACAAGTGAGGAGAGTGTGTTGAGGAGATGGAAAGAGTACTTTGAGGGGTTGATGAATGAAGAGAATGAGAGGGAGAGAAGGTTGGATGATGTGGGGATAGTGAATCATGAAGTACAATGGATTAGCAAGGAGGAAGTAAGGATAGCTATGTAGAGGATGAAGAATGGAAAGGCTGTTGGTCCAGATGACATACCTGTGGATGCATGGAGGTGTTTAGGTGAAATGGCAGTGGAGTTTTTAACTAGATTGTTTAATGAAATCTTGGAAAGTGAGAGGATGCCTGAGGAATGGAGGAAGTGTTTTGGCGCCAATTTTTAAGAATAAGGATGATCTGCAGATCTGTAGTAACTACAGTGGGATTAAATTGATCAGTCAAAGCATGAAGTTATGGGAAAGAGTAGTGGAAGCTAAGTTAAGAAGGGACATGATGGTTAGTGATCAGCAGTATGGTTTCATGCCAGGAAAAAGCACTACAGATGCGATGTTTGCTCTGAGAGGGTTGATGGAGAAGTACAGAGAAGGTCAGAATGAGTTGCATTGTGTTTTTGTAGACTTAGAGAAAGCATATGACAGGGTGCCTAGATAGGAGTTGTGGTATTGCATGAGGAAGTCAGGAGTGTCAGAGAAGTATGTAAGAGTGGTACAGGATATGTACGAGGGTAGCGTGACAACGATGAGAGTGACAGATGCGTTTAAGGTGGAGGTGGGGTTACATCAAGGATCAGCTCTGAGCCCTTTCTTATTTGCAATGGTGATGGACAGGTTGACAGATGAGATCAGACAGGAGTCCCCGTGGACTATGATGTTTGCAGATAACATTGTGATCTGTAATGAGAGTAGGGAACAGGTGGAGGAGACCCTGGAGAGATGGGGATATGCTCTAGAGAGAAGAGGAATGAAGGTCAGCAGGACTAAGACGTGTGTGAATGAGAGGGAGGATAGAGGAATGGTGAGGATGCAAGAAGTAGAGGTGATGAAGTTGGATTTGTTTAAATACTTCGGATCAATAGTTCAGAGTAACGGTGAGTGTGGAAGAGAGGTGAAGAAGAGAGTACAGGCAGGATGGAGTGGGTGGAGAAGAGCGTCAGGAGTGATTTGTGACAGACGAGTACCAGTAAGAGTGAAAGGGAAGGTCTACAAGAGGGTAGTGAGACCAGCTATGTTATATGGGTTGGAGACAGTGGCACTGACAAAAAGGCAGGAGTGTGAGCTGGATGTGGCCGAGTTAAAGATGTTAAGATTTGCACTGGGTGTGATGAGGGTGGACAGGATTAGGAATAAGTATATTAGATGATCAGCCCAGGTTGGAAGGTTTGGAGACAAAGCCAGAGAGGCAAGATTACGTTGGTTTGGACATGTGCTGAGGAGGGATGCTGAGTATATTGGGAAAAAGATGCCAAGGATGAAGCTACCAGGTAACAGGAAAAGAGGAAGGCCTAAGATAAGGTTTATGGATGTGGTGAGAGAGGACATGCAGGTGGTTGGTGTGACAGAGCAAGACGCAGAGGACAGGAAGAAATGGAAACAGATGATCCGCTGTGGCGACCGAAAGAAGATGATGATGATGTCTGTATGCATTTTTCTATAGGATATGACATCTAAAACTCAAATGTCTGTCATTATTTAGCAACTTCATTCCTTTTTAGGAAGAATACGGAGCAAAAAATCTGGACATTCTGCAAAAACCTGGACAGCTGAGGGGTATGCTACCTCCTTCTTATACAGACAATATTTGTTTCTTATCCATAAAAGACCTGGTTCATGGGGAAGATATGATCAAAGTAAAAAATGAACAGCAAGCAAGAAACAAGCTCAAGATAAATTGCTTAAAGGATTCCTGCACAAGTTATGGACCACACGATAGATTGGCATTCTGTTTAGTTTACGGGTAAGTCTGCAAAGATGACTGCAAGTCTCCAACAAAAGATGATTGCAAGTCTCCAACAAATGTAATGAGCTTCTGAAAATATTGTAATCCTGCCCTTTTATTACAAATACTGTCATATGCATTTCAATACCCACAGCTTATACATTATCTAGTTATGTAAATATTCTCGGCATGGCAACAACGAAAAGGCTTTCAATGCTGGCAATTCTTTAACAGTATGCTTATTAAAGCTTACTTGCATCTTACAATCTCTGACAAGCTTACCTGATGGTCATTAAATCATTTCTACTTAAAACAGAGCAACAGGGCACTGTGACAGCATGTATTTCCTGAATAATAAGAAACATAAATCAACAGTATAAAAATATGACAGAAAACCAGAACATTCTGCAAAATCAAGGACAGATGAAAAGCCACAGTCGTACTTGTGGTCTACCTTGGATGGGGGAATACTCTGCACACTTACACTGCATAACTGCTCCTTGCCTTCCTTGGACACATCCAGAGCCACTACAATGGGGAGTGGGGTGCAACAAGTATGTCACAATTTGAAATATCTCTGGCTGACAGTGATGGCTCTGACACTCATACCTTTCAACTTCAGAGCAAGAAATCTGGACAAAGCCATACATCGAACTAGAAGTGGGACACAGGCCCAAAAATAAGGACAATTTTTAAATATTGCTCTTATTAACTTAGATAATAGAATAGTAGTAGGTCTTGCATTAATACGAATTTTCTGTAGGGTATGAAATCTGAAACTCAAATGTCTGCCATTATTTTCTAACTTCAATCTTTAATGACTTGCCACTAATTTGCCAGAAAACCACAATTTTATGAAAAACAGACCAAAAATGTGATGCAAAAATATAAAGTTGCCACACAATACAGTTGGGAACTTGTCAAAAAAGGACACCTTTTTAATGTTAACACTGTTAACTTGAGCAGCTAACAAAATAAGAGTATCTACATGCATTTCTGAAATAAAAGTAATAACTCTGATCATTACAGTTATATATAATTGTAAACCTCCACGTTTTCTTCCAAAATTGTCATTTTGAGGAGGGATTATTAGGGGAGAGCAACATTTTGAGCCAAAATTGGGGACAATGGAGAGGTTTGGATATTCCGAATTCTACAAAGCGATTTGCACATACCTCTCAACCTCTTAATTCGGGAAATCTGGACAAGGCCAAATATATTTGGGGAACATACAAACACTTCTGAAAATTGCTCTTGTATCAACTTAAGACAGTTGATAGAATAAGAGGCCTTGCATTAGCATGCATTTTTCTGAAGGTTATGATGTCTGAAACTCAATGTCTGTCATTTAGTGACTTCATTCCTAAATGATTTACTAGAAAACCACAAATTTTATGAGAAAAAAAACAAAAATAAGAAGCAAATATCTATTCATTCTGCAAAAATATGGACAACTGAGAGGTATAGTTCAACCGGGGCTGTCTGAGTTTGCTACCCTTCCCCCCCTCACAAAATCATGGTTGAATGGAGCCTCCCCCCTGCAGCCATTCCAATGTCCCATTCCTTGGTTATTTTGCCCCATTTACCATAAACACTGTAATGTGCATACTGCTTTACTTCTGCGATGATTTAGATTTCATTTGAAAGTTTTATTTTGCATTTTAAAGCACAAACCCTAATAGATATCTGTTAAACAAAGCAATGCAGTCTCACAATGAAAATAGACTTAGCATTAAAACTTCTCTGCCCTTGAAACTCACATGCATTGAAACAGCATTGAAACCCACATTCAAAGAAAATACATTTTTCCAGTGGCAGATTAACTCTGGGCTGTTTTCAAAATCATAGGCTCTTTGATACACCTTCCTGACTGTATTACATTATATTCCTTGTACAATACAGTACAGTTGTTAGAGGGCATTTTAAATTTATTGTTTTGAACATTTTTCCAGTAAACAATGAAACAAAATGCATACACCAATGACAAAACTGCCCAATTCAGAACATTTCCATCATAAAAAGTCTACTCAACCTTCTATAGTCCACCAGTATCAGTAAATATGCACAATCTCTGAAGTAGTAAAATCCACATTAAAGGAATCTGTAACTAATAAAGAGGTTGCTGCTAGCAAACAACTTTATATGTCATTGTTTCATCTACAATAAAGTGCCTGTTGCCCTTGAAGAATAAATTGCCTATGTTGCATGCATTAAAAAAATAAGCTAGTAATACCGCAATAGGGAATGGATAGCAAACTGATAACAGGTTCATAGTTACTAGGTATTTTTGCCAAAAAGGACTGCAGCATCCACCCCCTTTACAACACAGTACAGTATCAGCAATGCATCTACCTACTGTGGGAGTAGAACCCACAGCCTTCAGCATCAAAAGCAAGTACACTACCTGTTGTGCTATTAACAATGCAAGTAGACTAAGCATAAGCAGCACTAAACTTTTGTTCCCCTGCAGCTCTCAGCTCCTTGTAAAATCTACTCGACACTCAGCTGTATCTCTGAACTTTGCAGCACAAGAAATCTGGAAAAAGCCAAAATTTATTTGGGGGGGGGGGCAAAAACCAGGGACACATTTTAAACATTGCTTGTATAATGTTGGAAAGTTGCTAGAATAAAATGCTGCATTACCACCATACATTTCACTGCCACGTCTTGAACCCAGGGGACCCTATGCAAAGCAGTCAGAGCAACATACCACTATGCCAAATCAGCTGTTTTGTGAAAGAGGAAGACGGAAACTTAAATGGCTAACATTTAGTGAATTCGGTTCTTACCATAGCACAGCTGTCAAACTCTTAGCACAAAACACCTGAACAAAGCCAATAATGGGTGAATACAGCCCCCAAACATTCAGTGAATTCAGTTCTCACCATGGCTCTCAACCTCTTAACAAAAAACACCCAGACAAAGCCAGTAATGGGGGAATATAGCCCCCAAACATATTCAGTTCTTACCATAGCTCTCAATCTTAGCACAAAACCTGGATGAAGCCAATAATGGGGGAATACAGTCCCAAAAATAGGGACAAATTTCAAATATTCATCTTATACACTTAGAAAATTGCTAGAATAAAAACGTTTGTGTTACCATGCACTTTCTGAAGAATATGAAGTCTGATATTCAAATGCGTGTCATTTTTAACATTTGTTAACCAGGAAAGTCTGACTTAGAACAAAAGCTAATTTTTAGCAGAGACCCAGGGAGAAACACTCCAGACAGACACGTCTTTGTAATATGGGAGGAAACAAAAACAGGGAGGGCATACAGACTCCGCACAGAAGGTAAGGCACCCCAGCCAAGAATCAAACCAGAGAACATGTAGCTGTTAGGCAACAATGCTACTACTGCATCAATGCACTACTGGCTTTGCAAGGACACAAAAATACAGAAACCACAGATTTTATGAGGAACAGAACAAGTATGAGGGAAAAATCTGCAATATTTTTACAGATGGTGGTGGGTAGGGAACTCAGGCTTTTGCCACCTGGGCCCAAGGTACAGGGTTCAAGCCTTATTCTCTACCCACCACCACCACCACCATGTAGCACCTGGGGCATTTCATACACACACACATGTTATCTTCAGTGAAGTCCACAACAACAATAAGGTTAATGTTGGGGTATCTTGAGTTAATGTTAGAATGTGCATAAAACCTTTAGCTGCCATTCAACAGAATCAAGAAAGAGCTCTAACCTTGGTCTGTACAAAGTACTATGAATTTTTGATAAATAAGCAGCTTACTGTGGTATTTTGTATTTTTGGTATTATTAACTTTAATTATCATCAGTTATTGTAATTAAAAATATAATGCCGAAATCCACCCCCCCAGCCACTGCTGCCTACATGCACAGTATTTTAGATAACAAACAAATAAATAACAAATACATTTCCATTCTGAAAATATACCGGTAGCTGCACATGGTACATCTATTATTTCTGGTAAGGAGGATTATGACAGGGATGTTTCTTACTAAACACATAAGCACTGATCACAATATGCATTTATAAAATAACAGTAATGAAATAAGTTGCAGCAGTACAGAAGCAATATGGGGATATGAGCTTATATGCAGTCAGAATACACACACACACACACACACACACACACACACACACACACACACACACACACACACACACACACACACACACACCTGTTATCTTCAGTGAAGTCCTCAGGTAAAGTAAACACTTCAGTTCCCGCTCGCACAGGTAAGTAAACCCTTCTGAAACTGTCTGTTTCAGTTCCCGCTCGCAAACTGTGCACCGCGTGATGATATCAGCATCTGAGCCTGGACTTGAAGGGCGTTCTTAAAGAAGAACGCCCAAATAACATTTTTAAATTAAAAGATTAACTAGTCAGGTCAGCAGATTCCAGGGGGATGCAAGTGCACCCCCTTGCACCTGCCTGCGGGTGCCCTTGATCAGTTGGTTCTCACATTAAGGCCCTGATTCACCTAGACAGATTTATACTCTTAAGCAATAAGTTTCAAAAAGATCCTATGTAGATATGGAGATGAGAGGTGGCCATGGCAGACAGCCAAAGTAAACTGGAATCATTAGAACCATTGCAGCCCCTTCTGTCAGGAAGGACCTTTGCAACTGCCGGTCAGGCATTAATACCTATCTTCTAAGCCACCAGTGCAGTACTTCAAACAAGACTACCCTTGTTGCTTCCAGTTTTAGTCCTGGAATTATATAGAATCGGGTACCCCAAGACCAGTTCCACCTTTGTTTAGCACTTGGAGGGTTTCCAAACCCACTAGCAGAGGTACTTGGACTACCTTACATTCCTAGAGAACATTGCTACATTTTAAATATGGAAACTGAGTCTTATCTATTCATCGTCCATTGTCATTTCCTCTACTGCATATAGGCACACAGACCTGTACTACACCATAACCCAATAGCAACTAAATGAAACCATGGCTCTGATCCTAGCTGTTGTATAGAACATATAGATGTTCAGAATACAAGTGCCTTTTTATCCCCTGGCAGCAGAAACAGGTCAGAGTTTGTCCTGTTGCTAATCTCTCCCTCTTCATACACATGCGTATGGTTGCTTAATAGTAAAGTCTTGGCCTCATAGCTTCAAGCTTTATGCTTCAATTCAAACCGGCAGTGACTGAAGTTTTACATATATTCCATGTATCCAAAATATTTGTGTTTCCTTCTACTTCCTAATGACATGCTGTTTGATTGGCTGCACTGAATTGTCCATAACTATGTTGTATTTACCCTTGTCCTTGTTATCCAGGTCAAGGTTGGAAAGTGTCTGAAAAGGGACAACATCACGTATTTAGCTAACAAATAAGCTCACACAAAGGAGGCTGTTATGACTGATCTTTCCTCAGGCCATTGGCATCATAACCAGAGATGTTACACATCTGCAGGATGTTTATCTTGCTTATATTAATGCCGCTCCAAAATGAAATATGTAGCACACTCCACGACTGTAGATAGACTTTAAAATTCCTTTCCAGTTGGTCATCAGAGTTTGTCTTTAATCTTCACTTATTCCCCAGGGTACCTTGGACACTCAGAGCCCAAGGGACAAAAACAGTCATCCAGCCATCTCAGTTCCCGATTTGTAACACGTCTTTCCCCCAAATTTATTGGGAGGAACATAGATTTGATTCTGTTGAGTTTACAGCTGGAGAAATCAACCATATTTTTCATTAAGATCAAGTGACTGTCACAGTGATGCTGCTGGGTGCTACCCCAGTAAGAGCCAAAGCCTTAACCTCCTGCCTTCACAATGTAATGCCTTTACCTTTTGTTTATTCTCTGTATATCTTAAGAAGATCTCTGGCACTTAAATAGAACTATGTGTAAAATACCCAGATGGAATTACAAAACTTCATTAGCTGATAGATTTGCATATGGGCCTTTCACATGAACCAAGAACTTCTCTGGGACCCCAACTGCATATAAAACTGTGAGATGCCCTCCCATCTGGTGCTATCAGATGCTTACTTCATGCCCATGGAAATCAAGTCTCATTTTTTTTTTCTCCTCACAGAAAGCATGCAGGACCACTGTGGTATAAGGCAAAACACAGTATCTGATGATGTTCTTCGTATTTCACTGTTGCAGCCATCAAATTTGAGTTATCCAGCCAGAATACCAGAGGCTTAGTATTTCTGCGTCGGTTGCTGTCACTCCTGGACTGACATCAGGTCGTCAGTGGTATAAAATCAGGCATCCATCGCCATTACATCAGTCTTTCTTGCCGAAGAGCCCGAAGCAGAAGTAGTTCACATGAGTGCCGGTCGGCCGCTACTTGAGTTTTCATTTATGAATTGAAGTTGGTCTTCCAAAGCTAAGTACCCCGTTGGGGATCCTTTTTTCTTGCTCTAACCGATGTCAGAAAAAGTTAACAATTGTCCTCGCATGTGGAAAGCAAATACCACACCGAGACTTCCATTCTTACTGCGTCACCTGTTTAGTCCCAGACCATGACATCCCTCGCTGTCGCTTTTGTGCTTTGTTCAATGCCAGAGCTGTATGCCGTCAGGCCCTTATTGTAGCTAGATATTTTCGCTCTCAGTCCTCAAATTCTGATATGGCTTCAATAAGCCATCTGACTACTGATCTTCCAAAAAAGTAAGGATAAAGACAGAGACAGACCGCACAGGTCCAAAACTGCCGACGATGCTTCTGGTAAGCTAGTCGTCAGTTCTCCGGTCCTCAGTGAGGCGCTTTCACAGCCCCTGATGCCCACTTCTGTGGGTTCGCAGGCTGCTACCAAGACTCTTTCAGAGTCCAGTATGCCGCAACACTCTTATTCGACTAAGGATGCTGCGGATGTCTCTACTTGGATGGGTGTGGAGCCGCTGAGCAGGCACTGGCTTCCAAGGAAGCACTTCGCACTACCGATACTCAACACAAACCGACGACTTCTTTTGCATCTTCAGTTCTTTCTAAAACTACCAAGTTTCTAAAGCCCAGGGTGCAAACTACATCCAAAAAAACGATGACCCAAGCTCAGGCACCTGCTTCCTTGCCTCAATTTGAAATGCTTAAAATGGCGGAAGACCTTATCATGCTTATTAGGGGAAGCCATGCTACCCCTTCCAAAAGAAAGAGAGACTTGTCCCCAGTAGTTTTATCTGAACAGGAGTCCGATGACTCTGATGTTTCTGAATATGAAGACATGCAACCCCTCTCTGCTTATGAGGATTCTGATGCAGAGGAATCCATTCCTTCTGCCCCTCCACCCGAGGATTTCTCATTTGGTGAAGCCCTTCATACTTTAAGGGAACATTTCCAATGGAAATGTCAGGGCTATCCTCAGTCAAAAAAAGAGACTCCGGGAATTCTTAGATTTAACACAACACAGACCTTTGGCCATTCTTCCTGTCCTGGATGTTGTGGATGATGTTTTTATGGAATCCAGTGTGACTCCTGACACCTTTCCTCCTGCTCCCAGGAAACATGACAGGTACTACAGAGTCCCAGACTCTCACAAATTTATTTTCAAAAATTCCACTGCTGATCCAGAGGTCATCTCTCAAGGACGTAAAGAAATTAAAGCAACCTCAGCTAAGAATCCCACCCCCTCAGACAGGGATTCCCGGGCTTTAGACAGATGGGGGTAAAAAAGTATATACCTCTGCTACTCTTGCTATTAGAGCACTAAGTTGTCAGTTCCACATGCTGAAACAGCAGCATACCATGGAACTCCTCAAACAAAACATAGCTTCCTTTCCTGCTTGTGCAGAAAGTAAAGAATTGCAAGACCTTATGCATTCTGCAAGCCAAGTTACTAAGCACACCTTACAATGTGACTTTGACACCCTAGAAGCATCTTGCAGGGCAGCAGTCACTGGTTCTGTCCTTAGAAGGCATGCTTGGCTTAAGAAACAGACCTTGCCAGACCATGTTGTTGTGTCTTTCGGCTTTTCCCAGTTAGGGGTCGCCACAGCGGCACTCCGGTCCGCTAATGATTGGCAGTTGATTTTTACATGCTGAGTTGCCGGCCCTAACACACAACCGTCAACGAAGGTACACCCATTCACGCATGTCTCCACGCAGAAGACGCTCTAGCTGAGAGTCGAACCGGTCAGCGTCTTACTGTGAGGTGACAACAGTACCGCAGCACCACCACCGTGGATTCACCTTGCCAGACCATGTCAAAATTATTGGATGCACCACTGAACAAAGACAATTTGTTTGGCACCAAGGCAGAAGAGGTCTTAAAAAAGATGGAAGAAAAAGCTAAATCTGTGCAGACAGACTTTTTACATGTCTAGCCTATGAGGTTCAGTAGGCATTGCCCCTCCAAGCACTGGTCCTTTCCAGCCCCCTCCAGGCCAGCTCAGCCCAGACCCCCCCCCCCCAGACAGCAGCCCCAGGGAATGCAGAGATCTAAGCAATGGAGTTCCTCCTCTTCAAAAACAGGGAGTGCCAAACCACCCCCTTATGGTAAGAACTCACAATGACTTTACACCTCCACCCCTTACCTCTGTCCACCTGCTTGTGCCCCTAGGAGGAAAACTCTCCTTCCATGTAAGCAACTGGGCCTCTATTACCAACGATCGATGGGTCCTCAACATAGTGTCCCAGGGATACAAATTTTATTTCCACACACTGCCAACCCCAAAATTGTTCCCATATCTTCCTCCAAACCAGTGAGCAGAGGCCAAAAAGCAAGTTCTTTCCCTGCTCTCCATGAGGCCAATACAGTATGTTCCTGCAGAACAGATAGGCCAAGGTTTCTATTCCAGACACTTCCTGGTACCCAGAAAAGAGGGCACATGGCACCCCATCCTCGATCTATCCATTCTAAACACCTTTCTGGTGATACCAAAATTCAAAAGGCTCACCCTCCAGCAGCTTCTTCCTATGCTTTTCAAGGATGATTGGTTAGCCACCCTAGACCTAAAAGAGGCCGACCTACATCTTGCAGGAAATGTCTACATTTCAGGTCAGGATCTATGCACTTTCAGTTCTCTGCACTTCGTTTGGCTTATCCACTGCTCCCAGAGTTTTCACAAAATTCCTGGCTTCTGCCATTGCTTTTTGCAGACAAATATTCAAATTTACCCATACTTAGACGACTGCCTGATTCAGGCAGACAGTCATGAGAAGCTGTTACAGCACCTGACCTTTGTAAAGGACCTACTGTCCTCCCTTGGGTATATATCAATGAAAAGAAATCCAAACTAGTACACACTCAAAAAATGGTATTCCTGGGAGCAAGCCTGGACACAGCATCCCAGATGGCATTCCTTACTCCAGAAAAACAAGCCTACCTGGCAGGCTACTTCTCTCAACTAGCCACCAGAACCCAGTTATCCGCAAGGAAAATCCTGCAAGCTCTATGGTTCATGGCCTCCTGCATTCTACTCATTCCATATGCCAGACTGCATATGAGGAAACTACAGTGGTACCTAAAAAGCCTTTGGTGTCAACACTCTCAAGACCTGGAAACTATCATACCAATGATACCTTGTCTAAGGAAAGATTTTATTTGGTGGGCAGCAGCATGCAACCACAGCAAGGGACTTTGCTTCTCACAACCCATGCCGCCCAGACCCTCACCACAGATGCATCAGACTATGCCTGGGGTGCACACCTGGACGCAGATGCATTCAGGGCCATTAAAGCCCAAATCAAATACATCTACACATCAACCAAAAAGAGATGCTAGCTGTTCAACACACCCTGACAGCTTTCAGACCACTACTTTCCCTTGGGCCTCTACTGATCAAAACAGACAGCACCACAGTGATGTGGTATATCAACAAGCAGGGAGGGACTCACTCTTATTCTCTCTGCAGGCTCGCCATGACCGTTTGGCACACGGCCTCAGCCGTGCAGCTACACCTGCTAGCACAATTCCTGCCAGGCTCCCTAAACTCTCTGGCAGACAACTTAAGCAGAAACCTGTTAGACCCACACAAGATGCAGCTAGACCACAGAACCTTCACCCTTGTAACCTAGAAATGGGGCACCCCGAAGGTGGATCTCTTTACCTCCCACTCTAATCACCAGCTCAGAAAATTCTGCACCAGGGAGCCTCACAGCAAGGCCTGGAAAGTGGATGCTCTATCCTTCCAGTGAGTAAACCTCTCCGTCTATGCATTTCCCCCTCTACCACTCATTTCAAGGGTACTGCTCAAAATAATGGAGGAAAAAACGAGGGCAGTCCTGATTGCCCCAGACTGGCCATGCCAGCACTGATACCCACTGCTGCACAGCCTGTCATCCCTGCCACCATGGCACCTGCCTCAGATCCCAATACTCCTGACCCAGAAAAATGGAGAATTCATGCATCCCCAATTGCAGACCCTCAACCTGGCAGCCTGACTTATTCCCTGACCTCTCCTCAAGCTGCCAGCCTAAGCAAACAAGTCCTAGATGTTATACGTGAGGCCAGACACCCCTGCACTAGAAAATCCTATGCTGACAAGTGGAAAAGGTTTTGCGCCTGGATCCAGGCTAAGGGAGCCGAAACAGCACAGCCCTCTCTACCTATCATCCTGGATTACCTAGCAGACCTGCTACACAGGGGTCTATCCTTCTCTTCTATTAAAATTCATGCCTCTGCCATCTCTGCTCATTACAGTACAGAGCCACCTCTCTTCTCACACCCTCTCATCAAACAGTTCCTAAGAGGTGCTAACAACTTAAGGCCACCCAGAAGAGCTAGCTCCTACCCCAGCTTGGGACCTTAACTTTGTGTTGGAAAAGCTCACCCTACCCCCCTTTGAACCTACAGCTTCAGCAGAGTTAAAATTCCTCTCTTGGAAAACAGCCTTGCTTCTGGCCATCACTTCAGCTAGAAGAGATTCAGAGCTACAAGCACTCATGGCTGTAGAGCCCTTCATCATTTTCCATGCTGACATGGTCTCCCCCAGGATTAACCCATCCTTCATGCCTGAAGTGGTGTCCAGTGTGGCTCTCAACCAATCCATTCATTTGCCCACCTTTTTCCCTAACCCACAAAAGAAGGGGGAAAGGATTCTGCACTCTCTAGATGTGCACAGACAGCTCAGATTCTATCTGGATAGGACTAAATCTTTTAGAAAAACTGACCAATTGCTAGTCAGCTTCGCAGCAGGGGAAGAGGGCAAGGCCATATCCAAACAAGCAGTCTCCAAATGGATAGCACACTGCATCCATTTCTGCTACAAACAGCATGGGAAACTGCCCCCAAAGGGGGTCAGGACACATTCCACCAGGGCAACCTCCTCCTCTGCAGCTTTTCTCAGCGGGGTCCCCACTAGGGACATCCTGGAAGCTGCAACATGGACTTCTGTTCATACCGTCACCAAGCATTACCACCTGCCTATCCTCTCCAAATCCAGAGCAAGCTTTGCCACCACAGTCTTGCATGGCATCCTAGCCAGCCCCCAGTCTTCTTGACTGCCTCAACCCTTTTCTTCAGCTTTGGGAATCAACCCAAATGTGATGACTGCAACAGTGAAACATGAAGAACATAGTACAGTTGTGTACACATCATAAATGTAGATGTTCGAGTGTATTCACTGTTGCAGTCCTGGTTTCCACCCCTCCATCCCCCTTGTGTCTCTCTCTCTCTCTCTCTCTCTCCCTGTCTCCTTACAGGGAATTTTTGGTATTTACTTTCTACTGGTGGTGTTCTTCCACCATAACCTAGCTCCCTATTTGGGGGCTCCTAACAGTTGGGCAAGAAAAACTGATGTAATGGTGTCGGCTGCCTGATTTTATACCACTGACGACCTGATGTCAGTCCTGGAGCGACAGCAACCAATGCAGAAATACTAAGCCTCTGGTATTCGGGCCGACTGAGGGCTACCCCTGGCAGGAAAACCCAAATGTGATGACTGCAACAGTGAATGCACTCGAACATCTACATTTATGGTAAGTGTGCACAACTGTACTTTGTCAGTTTTCATTCTGTCCTCAACTGATGGGTTCACATCCAGCTCAGCCGTTGCTAAACCTCATGGCAATCAAAAAACTCTTGAGCTGCTCCCTTTCCCATAATACACCAGCCCTAAGTTACCTCAGATCTTGTTTGCAGCTTTCAGCAAAATGTGTGGTTGACCTACTGTCAAGCTTTTTTGGGATAAGTGTTTTATTATTGTCTTCTGTCCTAAATTTTCTAATTGTTTTCTATATTACTAGTCCCTTACAATACAGAATCATATTTCTTGTTACCATAGTTGGTAAAGTTTTTTTTTACTTATCTTTTCCTTTTTAGTACTTAGCATACTTCTTGAATTACTATAGTTATTAATTTCCTTTCTACACTTAGTGTAGCCCTTCTTTCTTACCATCTTTGCTGTTTTTTTCTGATTCCCTCTTTTGTCTTGACTTTCTTGGTTTTCATACCTTAGTGTAGCTTAGTCTCATGCAGGATAAGGCCCTGCCGGATCTAAAAAATTTGTACATTATGGGTGCAAACTTCCCATGTCTGATGTCCACACTATGTGTGTATACTGTTTGGGGCCATTACATCTTCATGGGTTTAACCCCAGGGGGCTTGTTGAAAGAAAAAACAAGCTTATTTTAAAAGGCTTCCTACCTTCTGCCTTTGGAGAAGCTGTCTCTGAGGATCAGGCTCCCAAACTAAACAGTCCAAAACTTCTTCTCCATCTCCAAAACTCTGTACATCTTCTACAGTTTTGGAGCTATCCAAGAAGAAAGCCAAGGTGGATCTCACCTCATCCTCAGATCTGAAAAAGAAATCGATGGACCCGACTTCCTTGGATCCGACTAAAAAAGTATCAGATCTTACTACTTCCAGACCTACAGGTTCAGGTTTGATTCAACTACCCAGAACAAGATACTCATCATCGGTGGATCTGGTGCCCTCAACTTTCTTGGAGCTACGCCAACCCAGGTCCTCATCTGTTGTTTCCCCTCATTCATCTAGAAGTTTGATAGAGGAAGATGTGGAAAGAGTGGTGAGGATGATTCTCATGGCACAGAGTAAGATAGGTGTCTTACCAGCTCCTACCCCTTCTAGTTAGGCGGTCCGTTCTTCTGCTACACACCTTCCTACCACTACAAGTTCCTCTTCTGACTCTTTCAACTGTCGCAGAGTCTCTGGATCTGAGCCATCTGGCTCAGATCCAAAGACAGTAATATCTTCGGATCCGAAGCTTACTGTGAGTACTCCGGTTCTGTTGGATCTAGAGAGCTCTCTGAGCTGAAACTTCCCTGTTGGATCTGAGACATTGTAGTTGACTACAAAGTTCTCTGAGCTATCTCTGTGCCTCAGAGCCTTGGCACTGGATAGTTTGGTGCTGGCTTTCACCTCAGGGAGATTGCCTTCGGAGCAGGGGAGGACAGCGGTCCAAAAGCTTATCTTTCAGATCCATGGTCCTCCCTTTCTCCAGAGCAGTGTGCCTTCGAGGCTGTGAAGAGGGTTTTCTCTGCCTCAGCTGAATGGATGGATCCAACCCCCACAGATCCTAAGCCTTCTACCTTGATGTCTCTGCATTTAGAGCTTCATCACTCTTTACTACAGGGATAGGCAATCCGAGACCCCCAGGCTTCCCAACGGGGTATCTCAATTTCTTCTGATACCTCCCCAGAGAATCCCACTGAAGAGGTCCCTTTGGAAGAAGACATGTAAGAGGAAGCACTTGGACTCCCCAGAGGAGTCTGCCAATGAACATACAGACTTCGATGAATGTGAAGGGTCCCCGCTGTCACCTCCTGAAGATGTCTCATTTGGAGACATCCTCATGGTCCTAAAGCAGAAAGGTGGCTGAACGCCTAGCAGCCTTTCATCTGAGGAGTCTTTATTCCTGGAGGCTTTCGGTACTGGCCTGTCTACCTCCTGGGTTCTTCCACCCGTCGACAAGCTTATTGAGTTAGTCTCTCACCGGACATGGAAGAAACCTGATACAGTTGAACCAGTACCTAGGAGACTGGACAAGATTATGGCACCACCTTTGGATAAGCAGTTTTGGAGTAAAGGTGTACCCATAGATACCATGGTCATGGAGGCAGCCACCAAAAAGGAACTTTCCAAGGAGAGTTCCTCTGTTCATCCCCGTAACAGGGAGTTGCTGGCAATGGACAAGTTTGGGAAGTGTGTCTATGCTTTAGCAACCTTTGCCTTAAGGTCGCTGAATTATTTGGCACATTTTACAAGATTACAGTGGGATTAAAGAACTGTCAAATACCCTATCAGGATCCATTTCTGAAGAGTTCCAATCATCCGTGACTTCACAGTTGGCTACACTGCAATCTATTTCCAGTTCTTCCATGAAGCTGTTTTCATATGTAGCTGAAGGAACCTCAAGGGCAGTGGGTTCAGGCCCTATCAGGAGACATGCCTGGATGTGCTTATGTGATTTTGCAGAGCCCTGCAAGTCATCATTTGTCAGTGCCCCTTTTGATGGCACTTCTTTGTTTGGCCCCAAGATGAAGGACACATTATCCAGGTGTTAGAAGGACGGAAAGACCCTATCTGCTGTGGGTGAATATTTGTCAACCCCGCAAAGATCCTTTTCTAGGAATCAACTAGGTGTTCGGAAGATGTGGTTCAAGAAATCCCAGGGTCCTTTCCAGGACACACATGGAGGAAGTTCCCCCAGGGGAAGAGGAGGGAACTCTGATGGTCGACGACGCCCCCGCGGCATAGATGGCCCGTAAAACCAGGAGTCGAGAGATTCTTTCTTTTGATGAACCTTACCAGCATTTTTGAAAGGAGGCCTGATTGTCCACCTCTGGAGACATTCAAGGATTGATTATCCCTGCACCAGAGAGCCTGGCTAGATGTAACAAAAGATACTTGGGTGCAGAGGATTATTTCCAGAGGTTATATGATACCCTTTTCCCTTCCACCTTTAGTCTAAAGAAAAATCCCTGATGTTCCACCCAGTCAGAGGGAACAAACAGCAATTCAGATGCAAAAGCTGCTAGAAAAAGAGTCATCCAAGAGGTCCTGCCAGACCAGACAATCCGGAACTTACTCAAGGTTCTTTTTAGTGCCAAAGAAAACCAGGGATTGGAGACCAAATCTCAGCAACTTAAAGAAGTCAGTTAGACGTGCCAAGTTTTGGATTATCATGGTTCAGTCCATTCTTCCTTTTCTGGGCAAGGATGACTGGATGTGCTTGGCAGACCTTCAGGATACTTACTATCACATAAAGATAAACAGATGATCCAGAAGGTACTTACGCTTCCGGCTGGTAGCCAGTCATTACCAGTTCAGAGTTCTGCCCTTTGGCCTCACCACGACCCCAGGGTGTTCAGCAAATGTATGGCAGAAGTAGCAGCTCACTTAGACTGCAAGGATCCCTGGTGTTTCCATATCTGGATGACAGCTCATTACTGCCCCGACCAGGCATCAATTAATAAGTGCAAGAAATCAGGTTATATAGGTGTGTTGTCATCTGGGGTAACCATAAACTACGACATGTCTCAACTGGAACCAACTCAGAATTTGGAATTCATAGGAGCGCTGTTCAACACAAAGTCAATGATAGCTTCACTGCCTCCCTCAAGGATTCTAACTATAAGATCACAGGTCAGAAAAATAATCTGCAGTACCTAGAATTCGGTCCGCTTGGTCCTTCAAGCTTCTAGGATCAATGTCTAGTTCCTTTAGACAGGTTTTACATGAGGATTGTAACGTGGATGTTAGCAACACAATTTTCAGTATTTTGCCAACTCATGTCAACTCTGATTTGAATCACTCGCATATGCAAGAGAGAGATCTCAGGTGATGGATTTAATCAGATCAGGTTCTACAAGGCCATGCATTCATTCCCCCTCAGCCCAAGGCCATAGTGACCACGGAAGCTTCCCAGTTATGGTGGGGGGGGGGCACTTTCTAGGGAAAACATTCTAAGGCACTTGGTCCACTGAAGAGGCCAGTTTGTATATCAATGTCCGAGAGATCAGAGCAATGCTTTCAGCATTGCAGGCCCTTCAGAATGCTCTTCCTTTGGGGACAATTGCAATTCAAACAAACAGTTTGTCAGTAGTTTGGTACATCATCAAACAAGGAGGGACCAGATCTTGCCCTTTGTGTCGAGAAGCGCCCAGTGTGTGTCAGTGAGCGATCTCATCCAACTGCATTCTCATAGCAGCACACGTTCCAGGGAAGTCCAGAGGAAGTCCACCTGCTGAGCAGGTGCATTCTTCTACATCATGAGTGGTCTCTCAGCAAGAGTGTGGCAGAAATTAATTTTAATCAGTGGGGCCAGCCTTGCTGAGATCTTTTTGCTTCTCCCCTAAACAACAAATGCAGCAGCTACTTTGCCCTAATCCCCCCACAGGGGGAATCACCGGATGCTGTACTTCATGATTGGCCCCCATTTCTACTATATACCTTTCCACTATCTCCATTAATTCTGAAATTCCTACAGAAAGCTGCCATGTTGAAGAGCAAAATCATCCTCATGGCACCCTACTGGCCTCACCTCAACAGATTTGGTTCCCCTTCCTTTGACCTCACTTACTTCATCAGCCTTGGATTCTGGATCCAATTCCAGATGACCTTTCTCATCCAACAGGCATGATCCAGCCAGACATATCAAACCTCAGGCTGACAGCCTGGCTTCTCCAATTCCGTTAATAGCCAGATAACTAGATTCATAGCATTGTCTTCAGTTTTTCTTTCCAGGACATCCATAGTCTACATATGTGCAGCAGCTAGTTGGGCGATTCCCCATACCTTTGTTACTCATTAGAAATTGGATTTGATCTCCAGAGGCACAGCATCATTTGGTTCAACTGTGCTTAGGAACATCCCTTCTTGAGTTTCCCAGGTTTTTAGGTAGCTGGGGACTCTGTCCCATCAATTGAGGATAGATTGAAAATTGGCAACATCATATAAATAAGTTATGTACTTACCATAGTGTTCCATCTGTGTTGTCCATTTTTATTCTTCCTCAACTCCCCACCCACCAACCCCCATCATTTGCAAATTTCTTGAAGAGTGAGTCTTTAAGGAACATCACTGTCCTTTGTACTGAGCTCCAGATATAGTCTTTTTATGTATTGACTGCATGCAATTTTTCACCTCCTGTATCTATGCATAGTAATTATTTTCTTTTTGGCAAAAGTCTGCAAGCATGATCTGAGGTAACTTCGGGTCAGTGCATTGTAGTTAAGGGAGAAACTCGAAAGTTTTTTTGTTGCCACAAGCTTTAGCAACAGAACTGAACCCAATCAGTTGAGTAAGAATGAAAATGGACAACACAGATGGAACGGTACGGTAAGTACATAACTTCTTTTTTCTTTCGCAAAACCCAGTTGGCATGGTCACTAACTAAGTAAAATCCCACTTTGTCATAATACAAGGCCAGCACATTTGCTGCAAATTTTGCGTCCACATTAATAAGTGAAATAGATTTGTATGAGGCCACTTGAAATGCATCCTTCAAAGGTTTGACAGCAGTGAACTGCATCTTTGTGAAGGACGTTAATTTTCTGTGATTTGCTTAACCTTTTCAAGTACAAAACTGTATTTAAATGTGATCTTTCTTGTAACCTGAAATGTTTTATATTACAGCATCCTTGTTGTCTTTAACAGATAAGTGAAGGTTTGATTGCTTATGAACACAGAAACACAGATGGTTTGGACTGGAGTGCTGAGGATTCTTTTAGTTTTGTGGTATCTTCTCCACCTGCTACCTTAGAAGCTCACACATTTCAAGTTTCTATTTCATATGACAACACTGGACCTAATCAACTCAGTCGCCTTCTTGTCAATACAGGTATGAAAACTCCTATAAGCACATGAGCTTAACATACTGTTTGTAATACATTTGTGCTTATAATACAGGAAGAATGCACAACTTTTTAAAGAAAATATTTAATATTGTATATGTAGACAAGCATGATTCACTGTTTGTATGCATGTACACATGTAGATTTTTCCTTATCATAAAAATGCTAGATAATTAAAACACTTAAGTGTCAGTGGGATAGTCTGAAGTAGTTTCGAACCAAACCACATTCTTGAGTAAAAATTTCTGTCTTAGCAATTATTCCTAGTTAAACAATGTAGTGCACCTAAAGCGATGTAATTGCATAAGTAAAATAAGTTCCATGGCATAGACAAACAAAACTCTGGGTAAATCTTAGCTGACAGAATTTTGGTAATGGGTCCAGGTGATATAGGAGCTGACTGTGGAGGTATTTGAGTGATTGGCTAATGGCTTTCACCCATTCCAGAAGAGCTCAGCTCAAGGCCTGTTGCTCAAGCAGTACTTGGTTAGTGGTCTACTATTACATCTTGTGCTGTGAGGACAAAGTGGGGGGTGTCCCACCCAGGGCTACACACTTCCTTGCCAGAGTAAGCTTTGACAGTAGTAATAATTTCCTTTTTTGTACCTGACCTCATATGCTGATATGTGCTTGCCAGCTGATACAGGGGGAGTGATTAGGGCAATATCCAGAAAAACCCAAACCAGCTGAGCGTGCTTGCTTACAGAGTCCCAGAACCTTGCTCTCCACTCTTCACTAGAGAAAATAAATAGCGATAAGTGAATCTTTCCTTAAAAGGGAGGGTCCCCTTATGTGTAATGTAAGGTGAAAAAGCCCCTGTGTTGGATGGGGAGACGTAGGGGCTCACTAAGACATGGGTAGCATCCATTTCTCTCATCTTTTTCATTTTTGTTTACCATAGATAGGTGTTTCTGTTTTTAAATGTAGTTCACAAGAATTTCTGGACTTAATAGTATAGTCAGACTATTATAACAGCATGGAAACTGAAGGGAAAAATCTGAATTATTCTAAGTCTTGTAGCTCTTTATAAATGTTAAAAGTAGCATCAAAGAAAGGTTCATGATTCACATGTTTCAGGCTGAGTACAGCAGTAACCATGTGGAGTTAGATTTGGATATGGATGGGAAATAACTGTTTATGTAAGAGTGCGCCATAAGCAGGGCTTTTGTTGGTCCCAAATAAAAATCTTGAATCTGTGCTGGTGAAATATGGTGTCAGTTTGTACAACTGATAATGGAATCCCTGAGTGCATGTAGTCCAAATTACCTGCGTCTGTAGCACATAGAACATAAAGCAACAGAGGTTTCTTTAATGACAACAGAATAAACAGAGGCCAAATGAAGATCATTGCCATATTAAAAAATATGTCAGAAATGACCGTTTTCACTTTGGCAGGAAACTGTAAAGATCCACTGATTTGTAAGAAAAGCTAGCTGAGCTGTCATACATTCACAGTCTTGAGTGAGGTGTGAGGTGTGTGGTGGTTAATGTGCTGAAATAAATATCACAAAGCATTTAACATTTGTCAGCTAAGAGAAAACATAATTACACTGTACCCGATTTAAATGAAAACTGCATGCAGTGAGGCATGAACATAAGCTTCTACCCAAGTACTGGGATCATAGAATAAATAAAATTGCAGAACAAAGGACTGCAGTGCTGTATTAAAAACAAATTGCGTTCATTTCTCTAACTTAAAATGTACAACTTTATACAATGCTAACCCTGTGTGTTTTAATAAAGCAGTGTGGTGTTCCTTTTCTGCTGTGAATGCTAGCCTTGTGTATTTTGTTACGTGGCAGTGTCTGTATCCATTATACATTTGGGGAAACAAGACAGTCTAAATTAATGTGATAACAGAAATGAACAATGCTCCAGTTAAGCTTAGATCTTCATTTGCAGAAATGAACCTCAGTACTCTGAGATCCTTTTTTGCTGTCCTGTACATGCTCCAGTAAGCTTAGCTCTTCACTCATCACTTACAGAAGTGAACCTAAGTAGAGAGAGATATCCATTTTTGCTGTCCTGTACCACTGGATCCCATCTTTCACGTTTGTTGTAAACTTGAGAGAAGTTGCTAGGATGCACTGTACCAGTGGATCCCATCTTTCACGTTTGTTGTAAACTTGAGAGAAAGCCTATAGGATGCAGACCAACATAGCAGGGGTATTACATGTATTATATGAGACCAGACATAATGAATGAACTGTAGTTTCACACTTCCCAGCTTACAGTTGGCCATATCTACATTTGGGATTCAAGTGCAAACTTGTGATTCATCAAAACGGACACAAGGTATTGGTGAGCACTGCTTGGAGGCAGCAGCACATGTCTGAGAACCATGCCAAAACTAAATTAGTGTTTTTTTTTTTGTTACAAGTCTTACTAAATTAATTACTGAATAAATTGTGCAGCACATGTAGCCCTTAAGGCAGAGGGGAGGCAGGGAAATGCCCTATTTTGTCACTTTTGCCTCGCTTCCTTAATCTGGCCCTGCAGTAGGCTCAGAGATGGCTGTAACATTTAGAAGGGTGTGAAGGGTTGGATGGATGGATGGATGGATGGATGGATGGATGGATGGATGGATGGAAGGGGTGGAAAGGAGACTGAGTTTCTGTATTTCATTATGTTTACCATTTGGGTTATTCTCCATTTTGGACATGTCTCGGTTCTTTTATGATTGCCAATTAATCATGGCCAGTAATGTTTCATGAGCAAAATTGTGGTAAAGGTTGTAATTGTTTCTTTGCATGCTGTCTTCTGAAGGGTATTAAGTACTCTGCTAAACATTAAAAAAGTTTAGCACAGCTTGAGCTCTTGAGATTATATAAGGCTCAGAAAATATTGTCTTGGTCCAGGACTGTAAGGCATGCTGTCATGGCAAAGTTGAAGAATTCTGGTAACATCAGGTGATTCGCCAAATCCTCTGCATTTTTTTAGGATGGTGTATTATCACCAATAACTGTACATTGTAGGGAGCAGTAACAAGTAGTCTTATTAAAGGCTTACCTTAGATTTTCCAGGAGTGCAAGGCATGAACGGAATATCTTATTGCTCTGACTGGGCTTCAAATGCAGTTTAATAGCTGTTTATCAGAACCTTACAAAATTCTGAATTGTGACATTTATATCTGGGTAGAGGTATGGCTGACCATTACCCCCCCCCCCCTTGATATGTATGTTAACTATAGAGTCCTTTGCAAAAACTGTAATAGGACATTACCCAAATCTGTAGTTCGTAAGAGTGTAAAGGACTTTTTTTTTTTTTTTTTTTAATTAGTAATCTGTGTGTGACTCATTTAATCAGAGTGCTACTGGCTTGCCCTTGTAAAGCGGCACTTGCCCCTAGTGATCTTAACAGGTTAACAAAGGGAAAAGCAAAAGCAAAATAAGTAAAATTGATTTTTCAGGCCCATCCAGAAACCAAATTTCATGTGCTGATTTATTTTTTTGATTGTGATGTATCATTCCCTTAATTCTTTTTGAAACCTTATTTCTGGATCCTTGCAGCTGACTGCCAGCTGCCTCCTGTTCCTCTCCTCAACCACCGGATCTACCAGGCCTGATTTATACTGTCTTGGCTATACCTGGCATATGTCCAGGGCCAGTGAGAAGATTAAGGACCCTGGGTCACAGTCCTGCTGCTTTTTGGGTGTGTGTTTTTTTTCCTATTTTTTCCTTGCACCTGTGTGCCCTGTACAACCCTAGGGGTGGGCTGTGCAGCAGGAAAGAGCACTGAACTTGCCCTCACTTCCTGAAGGGGCTGGCATCAGCAGAGGAAGCAGGACATGCTGCCTGCCCTCAGGCAGCATCTCTTGGTTGTTTCCCTGCTCTCCACCATAGAAGTCAAGCTGCTGCAGTGTGCCCTGACCACATGCATCACACCCCCCAAATAGGCATATCTTCCCCTGCCAGTGCCTCAAACACCAGAGCTGCTAATAGGTTCATAGGTTCATAGATTAGTACTAGGCTAACTGCCCTTGCGAGCCGTTTTAAGCCTAGCCAATTATCCTTTATGAGACTCAAACCCTGCACCTTGTGTTTGTAAGGCGAACACCTTAACCATTAGGCCTCCCTCCCATCCCACAGTCCTAAGTCCCTTGAGCTGTAGTTAGCGTTTTGTCCCTTTTTGCCACAGTACTGGACAGCCCATGTTTGCTAATGTTGATACTTTTCCATGTAAATACTTGGCATTTTGCCTTCTCCCTAGTGTTATAGGTTTTGTTAAGTATAAGTGGTGTACAGTAGTTAAGAAAGTAGATCATCCTGTACAGGTTTGAAAGAAGTTTAAACTTTTTTTAACCGCAGGCTTTTGTCAGTTAAGATGATGGCAGTGCCCATTTTTTGTTTTGTGGTTTCACACACCCTTGCTGTTCTCACCTCATGTCATATATCATTGTTAAACATTTCTTTTAAGAAATAGAGAAAATAAACAATTTAGACTTGCTTTAGTTAGACTGGTTTCTTCTCACAAAGCATGTGACTATAGATTTGCAGTTTTTAAGTGGGAAGTAGAGGAAGTTCAACCAAGTGTATAATTCAGTGATCCATCCATGTGTAACATCGATATTTTGAGGAAGGAAGGTTGGGTGGCATCTCTTTCCTGCTGATTGGTGCTCTCCATTAGTAGGGTGAAAGTTGTAGTTTTTGGCTACTGCACTATTTTTTCTTTGATAATCCCATTTAAAAATTACAGGAAGTCTCCAACACATTGGTTATCTCAAATTTGGCATACCTCCTCAAGAAGTTAATTTAATCCACACTTCTTAAAATGATGCCTGCCAAGACCGAAAAGATGAATTAGTGGGATAGTGAACCTCTGGAATACCAGATATCCAGAACTTTTATTTACAGAGGAAACATTGGTTAAGTTTAGGTTATGTAACTCAGAATTCTGAAGAACACATCTAATGGTTGATACAGTTGGGGAGAAAAAGAGCATCTGATGTTGTCCATTTCATTCTTTCTCATGACTGGGTCATAGGATCCGACATCGGATCCAATCCACCCATTCCAAAAGTATGAGGCTTCCCACACTCCCATAATGCCATACATCTCCCCTAACTCCTCAAATCTAGTTTACCGCCTTCCTGGATAGACACGATTGTGAGTGGTCTTGAGCATTTCTCAGATAAGTTCAAATTCTTCAGTACTTTTCTTCCAAATTTCTCTACTTTCACTTTTAGAGTTTTCTAAATATATCTCTACCTCCCCTCCCAACTTTTTTATTTATTCATTTGATATCTGTTAACTGGGATAGTCCGACTGAGTCACATGACCCGTTTAAAGGGGAGACCAGGGAAGAAAAGCTGCACAATTTTTGTATGCATAGGTAAATTACAAGATTTACAAGCAAAATATTTTGCATAAGTTTACAGTGAATACATTGCAACTATATCTGTGGTAACAATTTATACAAAAGCAATTGATTTGACAGGACGTTTACATGATACAGTGCCACAGTGTTAGGATTTTATTTGTACACAATACAATAATTCATACTAGAATTGTGAAACTACTTGTGCTGTTAAGATTAGTTCCTTGGTGAGTAAGTAGAATGATGGGGATAGAACAGCACATCATTTCTAGTAGTTGACAGTGATTAATGGTAGTTTAGCTTTGAACAATAAGGTTAATGTAGTAGTACAAGGTATGGGGGGCAGGTGGTTTATTAGCCTGGCGTTAGGCATATGCATTGCCATGATTTATTTAGGTGTTCTTTTAGGGAGGCTTTAAAGAAAGGTAGGCTAAGAGTTAACCTGATGATAGGTGGGAGGGTGTTTCAAGATTTGGCAATAGAATGTGAGTACAGAGATTTTCCTGGGTTTCTAGATGTTTTTTTGATTTCTAGAAGTTATTTATCTTCGGATCTGAGAGGTCTGTTTGGTTTGTAGTGTTGTATTAGGTCTGCTAAGGCTGGACAGGCAGTGGGCTTGTAGAAAAGGTTGTGTGTTATAATTAAGTGTGTATATGATAGCTGGTGTGTCATTTCTAGCTAGTTTAATTCTTTGAGCGATGAACAGTGATATGTATTGTAGTTGGAGTTACTTGCAAACTTTGAAACTTTGTTGTAGCATTGTTCTAATTTAGTTTTGGTGAAGTTTTCAGATTAGTTAGTGTACATGAATCATAGAATAGGAATGGGAGCAGTAAGGTTTTAGCCAGGGTGGTTTTGATTGAAGACATAAGGAATTGTCTGTTTCTGTAGAGTATTCGTAGTGTATGTGTTTTTTTTTTATGTTTTCTTGGCTATGAAGGTCAAATTTGAGTTTATTAGTAATAACATTAAATAGTTCAGTTTCTTGTATGATGTCTGAGATAGTTTTGTCAGCTGCATAAATATTTAATTGGCCTGGGCTGAGGGTGGTATTTTTGAGGTGAAAAATCATGTTTGCTTTTTCTGGGATTTAGAAATAGCTGGGCCTCTGTGAGCCACAATTCAATTGATGTGAAAATTATTGGGCTTCAATTAACAGCTCAGGGAGAGTATGGGAGGTGCAGATCAAGGCTGAGTCATCTGCATACTGTCTTAATGTTCTAGGAGAAGAGGAGGTGTATATGTTTTTGGTGAATATGTTAAATAGTATGAGTCCTAAGATAGACCCTAGGGGAACTGCTGTAGGATGCTGTAGGGTTTGGTAGGAAGGGGGAAAGTTGGTTTGACCATTTAACTGCTTGTTTCCGATCACAAAGGTAGCTTTGGAACCATTGGAGTGTGGTGGAGGAACAATCTAGGATAGATCTGTTAAATAGTAAGGTGTGTGAAACTTTGTCAAAAGCTTTTAAGAGGTCTAGGAGTACTGCTGATACTAGGTGGCCTTTATCTCTGGCCTTGTTAATGGTGTTTGTGAAGGATAATAGTGGGGTGGATGTGCTGTGATCTGGCCTGAAGCCATGCAGAGTTTGAGAGACTAGGTTGTTTTGGAGTAGATATTTCATAAATTGTTGGTGAATACACCTTTCCAAGATCTTTGATAGAATAGTACTGATATTGGGTGGAAATTGGAGATTTCCGTGGATTTTCCTCCTTTATGAGTAGATGTTATGTGTAAAAGTTTCCATATTGTAGGGACTGTCTCTTCACAGAGTAACCTGTTTATTAGGATGCTGACTGGATATGCATTTGAGTCAGCAGCAAGTTTCAGGTACTGGGGTGAAAGATTGTCTGCTGATGTGGAGCAGGGTTTGAGCTTGATTAGTATTTTTATTTAAGAGGTAGGTATTGGATGAAAAGTGAAAGTAGATTTGGAGTTATTTTGTTGGTTAGTGGTAGGGATTAGTTGGGGGTCTCCAGAGATTTTAGATGTGAGTAGGACTGCTATGGGTTTTATGAACTTCTTGTTAAATTCCTCTGTGATTTGTGCTGGGGGCACTGAGTGAGGGGAGTTGTCTTTGTTTGAGCCTGGGTTGAGAAGGGTAGTTTATAGAGTGCCACAATTTTGTGGGGGTTGTATTTGTGTTGCAGCTGGAGGTTAGAGTAGTAGGATTGTTTACATTTATCGACTAGTTTGGTAACTCTGCTGTGCAGTGTTTTATAAGCTAGAAGATTGTGTTGGGTTCTGTTTTGTTTCCATTTGTTCCATGCTTTGTCTGTTTTCTTCATGAGGTCAACACAGATGTTCATCATGTTTCACTGTTGCAGTCATGACTGTAGGGTTCTCCCCTGCCGGCAGGCAGTCCTCGGTCGGCCAGAATCCCAAAGTCTGGGTCCGGCGTCGGCTGTTCAGCCATGCTCCCTGACGTCAGAGCGCCAGGCGTACAAAGCTGACAGCCGACGCCATGATGTCCTTCAAGGATGCATCTGCAGTCCTAACATATGGGTTGTCCTGCCTCAGGCAGCCCTTCGGTCGGCCGGATTCCAAAGTCTGGGTCTGGCCTCGGCTGATGTCGCACTTCACCCGACGTCATAGCTGCTGTGTATTGGGTATAAAGACATCAGCCGACGCCATTTTCCTCAGTCTTTCTTGCCGTGTGGTGCCCGAAGCAGAAGCTGTTCGCAAGTGCCGGTCGGTCAGATCCAGAGATTTCTACTACCGAAGACTTCTAAAAAGCTAAGTACCCCGTTGGGGACTCTTTCTTGCCTCAGCCGATGTCAGACAAAGTAAATAATTGTTTAACTTGTGGGAAACAAATACCTCATAAGGATTTCCACTCTTACTGCCTTCCTTGTTTAGGCCCAGACCACGACGTATCAGCTTGTCTAGCCTGTGCTTCCTTCAACCGACGGACGCTTAGACGTCGGTAGGAATTTGCAGAGGAGTTTTTTGGTAGACTCCGACTACACAATTAGCGAAAAAGCGTAAGGAAAAGGACCGACACTCGCGGTCCGCGGTTTCGGCTGAAACCACGGTTAGGCCAACCGCGAGTGTCTCGGTTTCGGCTGAAACCGAGTACTCGGTTCTTCCTTCGGCCGAAAGCATGCCTCCGATAGCCGAGGCCTCACAGAGCATGGCTGAATCTGCTACTGAAATTACCCCTGCTGAAGCAGGCACCCAGGATTTATCAGATACTATTCCTTTAGACATAACTACCCCTGCACGTGGAGCTGCTAGACCCCCTGCATCTATGTCTATCAAGGCTTTTTCCAGGGCTAAAGCAGCTAAATCTTCTAAGGCCTTACCTGCTAAAACCCCTTCACACAGGCCTACCTCTAGTTCCCAAATGCTCAGCCTGGCTGAGGATCTCATTTCTTTGATCAGAGGATCCCAACCTCACCCAGACAGGGCCTCTCAACCCCCTCCAGATAAGAGGCCTAGAACTGAACCCCCGGAACCTGTGTCTACAGACTATTCCTCGGATGACTCAGATATTTCAGACCCTCAGGAAGGCCCATATTCTCCTTATGAGGATTCTGATGCAGAAGACTCCATTCCTTCTGCTTCTCCTCCTGAAGAATTTTCTTTTGGGGAAACCTTACATGCTATGAGGGAACATTTTCAATGGCAGGGCCAGGATTTTTCAGATTCAAGGAAAAGGCTAAGGACTTTTTTTACATTTACCACAGCATATGCCTTTAGCCATTCCTCCAGTACTAACAGTTGTTGATGATGCATATAATGATGCCTGTACTGCCCCTGATTCTCTCCCTCCGGCCCCTGCCAAGCCTGACAGATATTACAGGGTCCCGGACACTCACTTCCATTTGTATAAGGCTCCTGTTGCAGATCCTGAAACCATTTCACAGGGCCCCAAAGCTGTAGCAGCTGCCTCTGCCAAAAACCCTCTCCCCTCTGAAAGGGAATCTAGAGCATTAGAGAGATGGGGTAAAAAGGTTTATACTTCTGCTACTCTTTCGGCCAGGGCCTTAAACTGTCAATTTCACATGATTCAGTACCAGGAATTTTTGTTAGACCAGCTAAATAATAAACTGTCCTCTCCTGAACCTATAGACCGTAAGTCCCTTCAGGATTTGGTACATAACTCTCAGCAGGTCAGTAACCATTTCTTAAAATGTGGCTATGATGCACTGAAGGCTTCCTTTAGATCAGCTATGACTGGAACAGTGATTAGAAGGCATGCCTGGTTAAAAGAACAATCCTTACCAGACCATGTTAAGTCAAAACTCCTAGATGCTCCTATGGAGAAACAAAGTTTGTTTGGCTCCCCTGCACAGCAGGTTCTAAAGAAGGTGGAAGAAAAAGCAAAATCTGTCCAAACAGTCAAGGATTTCTTACAGGTCCAACCTCCGAGGTTTAGCAGAAATTGGCCTTCGAAGAATTGGTCCTTTCCAGACACCTCCAGAGCACAGAGAGGCAGAAATAGATGCCCAAGAGGCAGAGGTCATTCCAGGGGTGCCTACAGGGGACGTCAGTGGCAGCCTAACAACCAGAGAAGTACTGCCACAGATTCAGCTACAACCACTTTCACAGGACAGACAAAATGACTTGGCTCTGATTCCGCCTACCAGGGAACAACTGGAAGCACCCTTGGGCGGAAAACTAGCCTTATTTTCCGTAAACTGGCATTACATTACAGGAGACAAATGGACTTTACAAACAATAGACAGAGGCTACAGGTTTCACTTCCACACTCTACCAAAAAAGAGAGGAATGCCAAACCTACCACCAAGCCAAAAAACAAACGCTCTAAGACAAATCAACAACCTACTAAGGATGAGAGCTATAGAAAAGGTACCGCCTATGGAACAAGGACAAGGATTTTACACCAGACTTTTCCTTGTACCAAGAAAAGAAAATCAATGGAGGCCTATTCTCGACCTGTCCGCTCTGAACACATACCTCATTGTTCCAAAATTCAAAATGCTGACCCTACAGCAACTTCTTCCCATGCTGGGCAAGGAGTCTTGGCTGGTGACTCTAGATCTCAAGGAGGCATATCTGCACGTCCCTATACGACCAGATTGCAGAAGACACCTCAGATTTCTTGCAGGATCAGAGCATTATCAATTCTCAGCATTGCCCTTTGGCTTATCTACTGCGCCCAGAGTATTCACGAAATGCCTGGCATCAGTAATTGCACATTGCAGGCTTCAGGGAATTCATATTTACCCATACCTGGACGACTGCCTAATACAAGCGGACAACAAGACAAAATTAACAAAAGATTTGGAAAAGGTTATACAACTGCTGCAAGCCTTGGGATACACAGTCAACATGCAAAAGTCAAGACTGGTACCATCCCAAAGGATAACATTCTTGGGTGCAGAACTGGACACATCAACTCAGATGGCCTTTCTCACAGAAGAAAAACAAAAGCAACTACCAGTCTATTTCATGACATTAACAACACAGACTCAGCTTACTGCAAGGAAAGTCCTGCAAGCCCTGGGTTACATGGCATCCTGCATAATATTGATTCCGCATGCCAGACTGCATATGAGAAAGTTGCAATGGTACCTAAGGAATGTATGGTCTCAACACAAGCACAGTCTAGAAGCCCAGATTCCAATAATTTCATGCCTGAAGCAAGAATTCCTGTGGTGGGCTCAGGCCTGTCAGTTGAACAGAGGATTGCCCTTCCACAAACCTCATCCAAGCTAGACCATCACCACAGACGCCTCAGACCTAGGCTGGGGGGCGCACATGGTGGACAAGTGTATACAAGGCCTATGGACACAAGACCAGCTGAATCTACACATAAATCAAAAGGAGATGCTGGCAGTGAAACATGCAATCCAGGCATTCAGACCATTTCTTCAACAAGGTCACCTGCTGATAAGGACGGACAACACCACAGTCATGTGGTACATCAACAAACAGGGAGGTACACACTCATATCCTCTATGCCGGATGGCAATGGATCTGTGGAATGTGGCCCTTAACTTCAACATTCAACTCCAGGCCAGATTTGTACCAGGAAAAGAAAATTCACTAGCAGACACCATAAGCAGAACTACCACGGATGCTCACGAATGGATGCTGCATCCAGATATCTTCAAAACCATAACAAAGAAATGGGGACTACCAGAGATAGACCTGTTCGCCTCCCCACACAACCACCAATTGAAGAAATTCTGCACAAGAGCATACCACCCACTTGCTTGGAGGGTGGACTCCCTTTCCTTCAGCTGGAAAACCTGACAGCATATGCATTCCCACCTCTTCCTTTGATGTACAAAGTCCTACTGAAGATCAAAGAGGATCAGCCAAGGATAATCCTGATAGCTCCAGACTGGCCGAGGCAACATTGGTACCCGCTACTGAGGAGCATGTCTCGGACACACGCATGGCCTCTACCTCTATGTCCTTTACTTCTAACACAGAACAACTACAAGATCCTACATCCAAACTTGAAAACACTACAGCTAGCTGCTTGGAATATTGCATAAAACAAACTAACCCAGATTTATCTCAGAGGGTTAAGGACATTCTCCTGGAGGCTCGAAGACCCTCCACAAGGAAGACTTATTCAGCCAAATGGAAAAGATACCTCATTTGGAGTGCAGCAAAAGGGGAAAATGTATCATTGGCAAACATAGCAAACATCCTGGAATACTTAGCAGAACTGTTCCACAATGGCCTGTCCTACTCCTCCATTAAGATTCATGCATCAGCAATTTCAGCAGAATACAACATGGATCCTCCAGTCTTCTCTCATCCTCTACTCAGGCAATTCCTGAGAGGAATCAAAAATGTAAAGCCTCCAAGGAAACCACCTTTGCCTACATGGAATCTCAACTTTGTGCTGGAAAAGTTAACACTCCCCCCTTTTGAACCAGCAGCAACAGCAGACTTACAGTTCTTATCTTGGAAAACTGCTTTCCTGCTTGCAGTCACCTCAGCAAGAAGGGTATCTGAGTTACAGGCATTAATGGCAGTACAGCCCTTCGTTATCTTCCATCAGGATAGAGTGTCTCTGAGAACTAACCCTACTTTTATGCCAAAAGTGGTCTCCAGAGTATCATTGAACCAAGCGATTCATTTGCCTACATTCTTCCCCAACCCACATAACAGGGGGGAAAGACTACTACATACCTTGGATGTACACAGACAATTACGCTACTATCTGGACAGAACTAAGACCAACAGGAAAACTGACCAGCTTCTGGTAGCATATGCAACAGGAATGCAAGGAAAAGCAATTTCAAAACAGACAATCTCAAAATGGATAGGAAATTGCATTAGATTTTGCTACTCTTTTCATGGAAAGACAACTCCAGAAAATATCAGGCCTCACTCCACAAGAGCTACAGCCACCACTACAGCTTTCCTACGAGGAGTGGCTACCAAAGACATTTTAGAAGCTGCTACTTGGAGCTCCGTGCATACATTTGCCAAGCATTATAATCTTCCTTTATACTCCAGATCCCGAGCAGGTTTTGCAACTGCTGTTTTGCAAGGGATCTTAACTACACCATCTTTAGCTTAGTACCTCCTCCCCCAGTTTGGCTATGGTATTCTACCCATATGTTAGGACTGCAGATGCATCCTTGAAGGACATAGTACAGTTTTGTACCTACCATAAATGTAGATGTCCGATAGGTATGCATCTGCAGTCAGGATTACCCACCCTCCTTCCCCTCTGTGGTATTCCTAGGGTATTTACCCCTCTTTTAGCTAGCTGGGGGAATCTATTATGGTGTATTTGTTTGTATATATGTATATATCTATATATATATTCTTATATTGTTTGCTCTCTACTGTTCGGAATTATTTGCATTTATCCAAATTTAGCCTTCCTAGAGGGCACCTGGCATCTGAGGCAAGAAACACTGAGGAAAATGGCGTCGGCTGATGCCTTTATACCCAATACACAGCAGCTATGACGTCGGGTGAAGTGCGACATCAGCCGAGGCTAGACCCAGACTTTGGAATCCGGCCGACCGAAGGGCTGCCTGAGGCAGGACAACCCATATGTTAGGACTGCAGATGCATACCTATCGGACATCTACATTTATGGTAGGTACAAAACTGTACTTTCTCCAGTCTTTCTTGCCATGCAGTGATAGCAGTTCGCAAGTGCCAGTCGGCTGACTCCTGACAATTTTTTCTAATCAAACTTCATTCCGAAGACTTTCTTCTCCTACTCAAAGCTAAGTACCCCGTTGGGGAAACTTTTTTCTTGCTCCAGTCCGATGTCAGAAAAAGTTAATAATTGTATTTCATGTGGGAAGCAACTACCTCATAAGGATTTTCATTCTTACTGTATTCCTTGCTTAGGCCCTGACCACGACGTAGCTAGTTGTCGGTTTTGTGCTAGATTTAATCAATGTACTATCAAACGAAGGTACGATTTTGCATTTCATTACTTCGGTAGGCGTTTTAATTACAAAATTTCGTCGGATACGGTTCCAGCTACCGGAGTTCGCAAACGACGCAAAGACAAAGACAGGCCTCCGAGGTCCAAATCAGACGATATCGCACAAGCGGAGCCAGCTTCAGGTTCGGCCGTCGTCAGTGAGGTGCTTTTGCAGCCCCTGTCGTCGGCCATTTCAGAACCAATAGCCGAAACGGACTCCCACGAGGAACCAACTAGGCCTTTGAATATTTCAAATCAGAAGAAGCAGCAAACCACAACCAGGAAACAGGAATACGTGTAGACCAAAAAGCCTCACTCTGGAATATTGAGAAACGTTCAGCAGATGCAAAAAATGCGTAAAAAATCTTGCAGTCAAAATCTTTTAGAAATGTAACAGCAATTCACAAGGTGCTCGCCAAAAATGATGACAAAGTAATGAACTTGAAATCTTTATTCCACAAACACAAACCAAACTCCAACACAAGCGCTTTCACCCGTTCATAACGGGCTTTTTCAAGTGTGGTTTCTTTACACAACAGATCTTTCTTATATATGCTTAGTTGTTACGTTAATTATTTGGATAATTGATTAATCATTTACTTAATCAAACATACTTTCTTTTTTGAAAAAATATGTACATTTAAAAACTGTTTAAACATGTGCTTTTGTTACATCAATAAAAAATGTATGTTGAAATGATAAAAATGAAATGCATTACATTTTAGCACATTTAGTAGTAAAAACCTAAAAGAAAAAACTTTTTGATATTGCCTCCACTTAAAATTTGAACATAACAACTGCATTAAATACTCATTTTTTATACTACATATTAATCGCAAAGTAGTTGTATATGCAGTTGTGTGTAATACTTTCCAAGTAACTGAAATCAATTTTACACGTTACATTATATAAAAAAATATAAATTGCAAAAGTAAAACGCAAAAAAATAATAAAAAATAATAATTAAGTTGTTGCATTGTTTGATGTTTACCTTGTAAATGAATCTTTTAAGCACTTGAATTTTAAAATCAAATGTAAACATATATGTGCCTTAACCAAGGTAAACATTAAATAATAAATAATTTTAATACTAAATTTGTATTATAATCAATTTATGGTACAAGTAAATAGTAAAGTTTAAAAATTCATAATACATATACCTATGTACCAAAATAGCAGAAAAATGTATATATAAAAATAAAAAGTGTGTGTGTGAACATAGATCTCTAATTTATAATTTACTGTGTTTGTCCTTCAAAATACAAGCCAAACTGGTTCCATCATTTAAACCAGGGCTTCTTTGAATATTTCAATTGGACCTTCGGACAATGCTCCTTCGGATGGGTCCGGAGCCGCTGTGCAGGTACCGGCTTCCGAAGGGGTTTTCAGGCCTACTCAGCTTCTTATAAAGGCAAAGACAAAGGCAAAGACTCATTCCAAATCAGACTGCAACCCAGGCCTCTTCTGATCCGGCTCCCAAGTCTCAGAAACAGTTACTTAAAATGGCGGAGGACTTACTTACTATGATTCGGGGTTCACATCCCCCTCCAGATAAAAGGCCAAGACAGGAAGTTTATTATGACTCCTCTGATCAGGCTTCTGTTTCTTCTTCTGCCCAGGAATATTCTTTCCCTCCTTATGAGGATTCTGATGCTGAGGAATCCTTTCCTTCAGCTTCTCCCCCTGAGGATTTCTCTTTTGGGGAAACTTTGCATGAAATGAGGGAACATTTCCACTGGGAAGGACAGGAGTACTCGGAATCTAAGAAAAGAGTAAGGGATTTTCTTCTTCTTCCCCAACATAGGCCCCTGGCTATTCCTCCTATTTTGGATATTGTGGATGATGCTTTTTCGGAGGCTAACTTAACTCCTGACTCTTTTCCTCCAGCTCCTGTTAAGCCAGACAGATACTATAGGGTTCCTGATTCCCACCAGTTTTTATTCAAGAACCTTATTGCTGACCATGAAACCATTTATCAGGGTCCTAAGGGCGTCAAGGCCGCTTCTGCTAAAAACCCCATTCCCACTGAGAAGGATTCCAGATCTTTAGAAAGATGGGGCAAAAAAGTGTACACTTCTGCTACTTTATCTTTTAGGGCTTTAAACTGTCAGTTTCATATGCTGAAATACCAGCAATTTCTCATGTCTGTTTTAAAGCAAAAGCTTACTTCCATTTCCGCCTGTGCAGATTATAAGGAACTACATGACTTACTGCATGCCACTGAACAAGTTGGGAAGCATGGTTTACACTGTGGATTTGATGCCTTGGAGGCTTCTTGAAGGGCTGCTGCCTCTGGCACAGTAATTAGAAGGCATGCATGGTTAAAGGAACAAAATTTGCCAGATCAGGTAAAGGCTAAATTATTGGATGCTCCTGTTCAGCATAATGTTTTATTTGGATCTAAAGCTGAAGACGTGATTAAAAAAAATGGAGGACAAGGCAAAGTCCATGCAAACAGTTAAAGATTTCTTACAAGTACAGCCACCCAGATTTAGCGGGAATTGGCCTACAAAAAATTGGTCCTTTCCCAATTCAGACAGGCCTCAGAGGGGAAGATATAGACGCCCCCGTGGTAGGCCTCAAACGCAAGTCTCTTATAGACCAAGCCAGTGGACTGCTTCCACCCCTAGGGGAGGAGAAGACAGGTCGCAAGCTCATAGAAAACAGACTCAATGACTCCCTCTGTTGGGCTGCAGGAACTTCTTGCCTGGAAGCCCCTCTCGGAGAAAAACTTATTTTTCATCTAAATTGGACTCTTATAACCCAAGACAAGTGGGTTCTGGATGTGGTTTCAAGAGGTTACAAATTCCATTTTCATACCCCACCAAGGCCAAGCGGATGGCCAGATCTTCCAAAACATCAATGGTCAGAGGCATTAAACCAGGTGGAAGCTCTCTTGGCTATGAAAGCCATAGAACTAGTTCCACTTTCAGAGATAGGACAAGGTTTTTACTCAAGGCTCTTTCTAGTCCCCAGGAAGCAAAATTCATGGAGACCCATTCTGGATCTGTCAGTCTTGAACACTTTTCTAGAGATACCAAAATTCAAGATGCTTACTGTACAGCAGCTACTACCAATGCTGACCAAAAATGCATGGATGGTAACTTTGGATTTAAAAGAAGCATATTTACACATCCCCATCAGACAGGAACGCAGAAAATACCTCAGGTTCAAGGCAGGATCGAGGCACTACCAATTCTCTGCGCTGCCCTTTGGATTGTCTACTGCGCCCAGGGTCTTTACCAAGTGCCTAGCTCCAGTAGTAGCTTATTGCAGACTCAAGGGAATTCAAATTTACCCTTATCTGGACGACTGCCTTATTCAGGCAGACAGCAAGGATGTCTTACTCCAGCATCTACAGTTTGTTCAGAATATTCTCAAGTTCCTGGGATTCACTGTAAACATAAAAAAGTCAAATTTAACACCCTCACAACAGATAATTTTTCTGGGCGCTTCTCTAAACACAACAACCCAGATGGCATTTCTGACATAAGAAAAACAGTTACAGCTGGCTTCAACTTTCAAAACCTTGGCAACTACAACTCTGCTATCTGCAAGGAGATTCCTGCAGGCTCTGGGTTACATGGCCTCCTGCATCCTTCTCGTACCATATGCAAGACTACATATGAGGAAAATACAGTGGTACCTAAAAAGTGTATGGTCCCAGCATTGTCACAGCCTAGACATACTGATCTCCATCCTGCCTTGTCTTCAAAAGGAATTCCTTTGGTGGTCCAAGGCATGTACTCTAAACAAAGGAAAACCCTTCTGTCTGCCTCCTGCCACTCAGATTCTAACCACGGACGCCTCAGATTATGCATGGGGAGCCCATTTTCGGGGCAACTGTCTGCAGGGCCTTTGGACAAAGGATCAGAAGCACCTGCATATCAATTTAAAGGAAATGTTAGCCATTCAGAAAGCTCTATTGGCCTTCAGGAATCTTCTACAACCAGGACAACTACTGATAGACAACACCACAGTTATGTGGTACATAAGCAACGGGGATCTCATTCCTATCCCCTTTGCAGACTAGCCATGGATCTTTGGAACACAGCCTTAGCTTGCAATCTGGACCTTCAAGCACAGTTTCTACCAGGGCAGCAAAACTTCCTGGCAGACAGTCTGAGCAGAAACCTTTCGGATCCACACGAATGGATGTTGGACTCCGGAATATTCAAGATGATTACAGCAGTCTGGGGATGTCCTCAAATAGACCTCTTTGCATCCCACCTCAATCATCAACTACAAATTTTTTGCATCAGGACTTTCCACAATCAAGCTTGGAAAGTGGATGCTCTATCATTCAGTTGGAGAAACCTCTCGGGATATGCCTTTCTGCCTCTTCCTCTTCTTCCACGGGTATTACTAAAGATCAAGCAGGACAAGCCCAAGATGATAATCTTGCTGGCCCTAAATTGGCCTCGACAGTTTTGGTACCCAACACTAAGAAACCTTTGTCTAGAGCCACCCTGGGTTTTCTCACAGATTCCGAACCTTCTGTCCCAACACCAGGGTCAGATTCTACACTCCCATGTCAAAACTCTCAGCCTGGCGGCCTGGTTAATCCAGGATCTTTGATTCATTCTCTCCTACCCAAGCAGGTTATGGATGTCATTTTAGAAGCCAGACATCCTAGCACTAGAAAATCTTATGCAGGAAAATGAAAAGATTTTGTTCCTGGATGCAGGCTCAGGATTCTGATCCTCTTATTCCTAACATTCCTCAGATTTTACTTTACCTGTCAGACCTCTTACATAAGGGTCTCTCTTTCTCTTCCATTAAGATACACGCCTCTGCTATTTCTGCTCATTATAATACAGACCCTCCTATCTTTTCCCACCAGCTCATGAGACAATTTCTCAGAGGAGCTAAGAACTTAAGGCCCCCTGGATCACCTCCCATTCCTGCTTGGGATCTCAACTATGTTTTGGAAAAGCTCACCTTACCTCCTTTTGAGCCTGCTGCTTCATCTGACATCAAGTTTTTATCTTGGAAGACAGCCATCCTTTTAGCTCTGACCTCTGCCAGGAGGGTTTCAGAGTTACAAGCTCTTATGGCTGTGGAACCTTATATTATTTTTCATCAAGACAGGATGTCTTTAAGGACTAATCCTACTTTCATGCCTTAGGTGGTTTCCAAAGTGGCTTTAAATCAAACTATTCACTTGCCAACTTTTTCCCCACTCCTCAAAATAAAGGGGAAAGGATCGTACATTCCTTGGATGTACACAGACAACTACATTTTTACCTGGACAGAACCAAGGACATCAGGAAATCAGAGCAATTATTTGATGTCCTTCAAGGATGCATCTGCAGTCATCACATATGGGTTGTCCTGCCTCAGGCAGCCCTTCGGTCGGCCGGATTCCAAAGTCTGGGTCTGGCGTCGGCTGATATCGCCCTTTGCCTGAAGTCAGAGCGCCTGGGGTATAAAAGAGTCAGCCGACGCCATCTTCCTCAGTCTTTCTTGCCGCGTGGTGCCCGAAGCAGAAGCAGTTCGCAAGTCCCGGTCGGCCAGCTCCTGTAATTCAGCTACCGAAGACTTCAAAAAAGCTAAGTACCCCGTTGGGGACTCTTTCTTGCCTCAGCCGATGTCAGATAAAGTTAATAATTGATGTCCTTCAAGAATGCAACTGCAGTCATAACATATGGGTTGTCCTGCCTCAGGTAGCCCTCGGTCAGCCGGATTCCAAAGTCTGGGTCCAGCGTCGGCTGGTGTCGCCTCCTCTCCGACGTCAGAACGGCTGGAGTATAAAGGCATCGGCCGATGCCATCTTCTTCAGTCTTTCTTGCCGCGCGGTGCCCGAAGCAGAAGCAGTCCGCAAGTGCCGGTCGGTCAGCTCCTGTGTTTTCAGTACCGAAGTCATCTAAAAGCTAAGTACCCCGTTGGGGAACATTTTTTCTTGCCACAGCCGATGTCAGAACAAATTGAGAAAGTTAATAATTGTTTGTCTTGTGGTAAGCAAATACCTCATAAGGACTTCCATTCTTATTGCCTACCTTGCCTGGGCCCAGACCACGACATCTCGGCCTGTGCAGCCTGTGCTTGCTTTAATAAGCGCACTCTCAGGCACCGGGCAGAATTTGCCGAAGACTTTTTTGGCGAATCTTTCGCTTATATCATGCCGTCGGAACAACTGACTACTCAATCTTCCAAAAAACGAAAGGACCGGGACCGACATCCTCGGCCCGCGTCCTCCACCGATACTCCTCCTAAACCCTCCGTGAGTGCTTCGGTCTCTTCGGAAGCGGTAATTCAACCGCTCCAGGCCGACGACACAGCGTTAACTCATCCTTTGGTCTCGGAGTCTACACCAGTGTCGGTTGTTGACTTTCCTCCAGAAACCGAAGTTCTGGATCTACCCGACACCATTCCTGTGGACAAGGTTACTCCTGCACGTGGGGCAGCTAGGCCTCCTGTATCCATGTCCATCAAGGCCTTTGCACGTGCTAAGGCTGCCAGCCAGGCCAAGGCCCATCCTAAAACTACTGCCCAGGCCCCTTCTTCTGATAAACAGATCATGTCTCTTGCTGCAGATCTTATTTCTCTTATCAGGGGGTCTCAGCCTCATCCAGACAGAGGTTCTCAGCCGCCTACAGAGAAAAGACCCAGAACTGAGCAGGCCGACAACCTCTCTTCAGATGAAGCCTCTGGGGATTCTGAGCATTCAGATACCCAAGAAGAATCCTTCCAGGCCTATGAGGACTCTGATGCTGAGGAATCAATTCCCTCTGCCTATCCTCCAGAGGATTTTTCATTCGGTGAAGTCCTACACTCTATGAGGGAGCATTTTAAATGGCAGGGTCAGGAATTCTCTGATTCCAGGAAAAGGCTACGTACCTTCCTCAAGCTACCCCAGCACAGACCTTTAGCTATCCCTCCAGATGTCCTTCAAGGATGCATCTGCAGTCCTTACAAATGGGTTGTCCTGTCGTCAGGCAGCGCTTCGGTCAGCCAGATTCCAAAGTCTGGGTCTGGCCTCGGCTGATGTCGCACTTCACCCTACGTCATAGCTGCAGTTATTCGGGTATAAAGGTATCAGCCGACGCCATCTTCCTCAGTCTTTCTTGCCACGTGGCGCCCGAAGCAGAAGCTGTTCGCAAGTGCCGGTCGGTCAGAACCAGAGATTACTACTACTGAAGACTTCTAAAAAGCTAAGTACCCCGTTGGGGACTCTTTCTTGCCTCAGCCGATGTCAGAAAAAGTGAATAACTGTTTAACTTGTGGGAAACAAACACCTCATAAAGATTTCCACTCTTACTGCTTACCTTGTTTAGGCCCAGACCACGACGTAGCAGCTTGTTTAGCCTGTGCTTCTTTCAACCGACGGATGCTTAGACGTCGGTCGGAGTTTGCTGAGGAGTTTTTCGGCTCCGCTTTTGCTTACATTATGCCGTCGGATACTCCGACTACGCAAATATCTAAAAAACGCAAGGAAAAGGACCGACACTCACGGTCCACGGTTTCGGCCGAAACCGCGGTTAAGCCAACTGCGAGTGTCTCGGTTTCGGCTGAAACCGAGTCCACGGTTCTTCCTTCGGCCGAAAGCTTACCTCCTACCGAGGCCTCATCCAGCATGGTTGAATCTGCTACTGAAATCCCACCTGCTCTTGCAGGTTCTCAGGATTTATCTGATACTATCCCTTTGGATATTTCTACCCCTGCACGTGGAGCTGCTAGGCCACCTGCATCCATGTCGATTAAGGCCTTTGCCAGGGCTAAAGCAGCAAAATCTACTAAAACTGTGCCTGCTAAGACCCCCTCTCACAGGCCTAGCTCTAGTTCACAAATGCTTAGTCTAGCAGAGGATCTCATTTCTTTGATCCGGGGATCCCAACCACACCCAGACAGGGCCTCTCACCCACCTCCAGAGAAGAGGCCTAGAGTAGAGCCCCTGAGCCAGTTTCTTCAGATGACTCCTCTGATGAATCAGATAATTCAAACCCTCCAGAGGGCCCTTTTTCTCCTTATGAAGACTCTGATGCTGAAGAGTCCATTCCTTCTGCCTCTCCGCCTGAGGAATTTTCTTTTGGGGAAACCTTGCATGCTATGAGGGAACAATTTCAATGGCAGGGCCAGGATTTTTCAGACTCTAGGAAAAGGCTTAGACCCTTTTTGCATTTGCCACAGCATAGGCCTTTAGCCATTCCTCCAGTACTTACTGTTGTGGATGATGCATTTAATGATGCTTGTACTGCTCCTGATTCTCTTCCTCCGGCCTCTGCTAAGCCCGATAGGTACTACAGGGTTCCGGACACACATTATCATTTGTATAAGGCTCCTTTTGCAGATCCCGAAACTTTCTCCCAGGGACCTAAGGCTGTAGCAGCTACCTCTGCCAAAAAAACCCTCCCCTCTGAAAGGGAATCTAGGGCCTTAGAGAGGTGGGGTAAAAAAGTTTACACTTCTGCTACTCTTTCAGCTGGGGCCTTGAACTGTCAATTCCATATGATTCAGTATCAAGAATTTATGTTAGACCAGTTAACTAAAAAACTGTCCTCGGATGAGCCATTAGACAAAAAATCTGTTCAGGAAATGGTACATAACATTCAGCAGGTCAGTAATCATTCCTTAAAATGCGGCTATGATGCACTGGAGGCTTCCTTTAGATCAGCCATGACTGGAACAGTGATCAGAAGACATGCATGGTTAAAAGAGCAGTCCTTACCAGACCATGTTAAATCAAAGCTCCTAGATGCTCCCATGGATAAGCTCAGTTTGTTTGGCTCCCCTGCACAGCAGGTGCTGAAGAAGGTGGAAGAGAAAGCAAAATCTGTCCAGACAGTCAAGGATTTCTTGCAGGTCCAACCTCCAAGGTTTAGCAGGAACTGACCTTCCAAGAATTGGTCCTTTCCAGAAACCTCCAGAGCTCAGAGAGGCAGGAATAGGCGCTCAAGAGGCAGGGGTCAATCCAGAGGTGCCTACAGGGACGCCAGTGGCAGGCTAACAACCAGCGAGGTACAGCCACAGATCCAGCCACCACCACTTCCACAGGACAATCACAGTGACTTGGCTCTGGCACCGCCTACCAGGGAACAACTAGAAGCACCCTTAGGCGGAAGCTAGCCTTATTTTCAGTAAACTGGCATTACATCACAGGAGACAAATGGATTTTACAGACAATAGACCAAGGTTACAGGTTTCACTTCCATACTCTACCAAGGAAGAGAGGAAAGCCAAACCTACCTCCAAATCAGAAGACAGAAGCTCTAAAACAAATAACTCACTTACTAAGGATGAGAGCTGTAGAAAAGGTACCATCTATGGAACAAGGGCAAGGATTTTACTCCAGACTCTTCCTGGTACCAAGAAAAGAAAACCAATGGAGACCTATTCTCGACCTGTCCGCTTTAAACACATATCTCATCGTTCCAAAATTCAAAATGCTGACCCTACAGCAACTTCTTCCCATGCTGGGCAAGGAGTCTTGGCTGGTAACTCTAGATCTCAAGGAGGCATACCTGCACGCCCATACGACCAGATTGCAGAAGATACCTCAGATTTCTTGCAGGATCAGAGCATTATCAATTCTCAGCATTGCCCTTTGGCTTATCTACTGCGCCCAGAGTATTCACGAAATGCCTGGCATCAGTAATTGCTCATTGCAGGCTTCAGGGAATTCAAATCTACCCTTACCTGGACGACTGCCTGTTACAAGCGGACAACAAAAACAAGTTAACAAAAGACTTGAAAACGGTCATTCATCTACTGCAAGCCCTGGGATACACAGTCAATATAAAAAAGTCAAGGCTGATACCATCCCAAAGGATAACCTTCTTGGGTGCAGAGCTGGACACATCAAGACAAATGGCATTCCTAACAGTAGAAAAACAGGAACAACTCCCTCTCTACTTCATGGCATTAGCAAAGCAGAACCAGCTAACAGCAAGAAAAGTCCTGCAAGCCCTGGGTTACATGGCATCCTGCATAATATTGATTCCACATGCCAGACTACATATGAGAAAGTTACAGTGGTACCTAAGGAATTTATGGTCTCAGCACAAGCACAGCCTAGAAACCCAAATTCCAATAATTCCATGCCTGAAGCAAGAATTCCAATGGTGGGCTCAGGCCTGTCAATCAAACAAAGGACTGCCCTTCCACAGCACTCAACCAAGCCAGACCATCACAACGGACGCCTCAGACCTCGGTTGGGGGGCACACATGCTGGACAAGTGCATACAAGGCTTATGGGCTCAAGATCAGCTGCACCTACACATAAATCAAAAGGAAATGCTGGCAGTAAAACTGGCAATTCAGACATTCAGACCATTTCTTCAACAGGGTCAACTGTTGATAAGGACGGACAACACCACAGTTATGTGGTACATCAACAAACAGGGAGGCACACATTCATACCCTCTATGCCGGATGGCAATGGACCTCTGTTATGTGGTACATCAACAAACAGGGAGGCACACATTCATACCCTCTATGCCGGATGGCAATGGACCTCTGGAATGTGGCCCTGAGCTTCAACATTCAGTTGCAAGCAATTTTTGTGCCAGGAAAAGAAAATATACTAGCAGACATCCTAAGCAGAACTACCACGGATGCCCACGAATGGATGCTGCATCCGGACATCTTCAAAACCATTACAGGGAAATGGGGACTACCAGAAATAGACTTATTTGCATCCCCACACAATCACCAACTGAAAAATTCTGCACAAGGTCGTACCACCCACTTGCTTGGAAAGTGGACTCCCTATCATTCAGTTGGAAAAACCTGACAGCATATGCATTCCCACCTCTTCCTTTGATGCACAAGGTGCTACTAAAGATCAAAGAAGACCGTCCAAGGATCATCCTGATAGCTCCAGACTGGCCAAGGCAACATTGGTACCCATTACTGAGGAGTATGTCTCGGGAACAAATATGGCCTCTGCCCCTAGTTCCCTTACTGTTAACACAGAACAACTTCAAAACCCTGCATCCAAACCTGAAAACTCTGCAGCTGACTGCCTGGAACATTGCATAAGACCAAATAACCCAGATTTATCTCAAAGGGTTAAAGACATTATCTTGGAGGCTCGCAGACCCTCAACAAGAAAAAATTATTCAGCAAAATGGAAAAGGTATCTCATTTGGAGTACTGCAAAAGGAGAAAATGTGTCACTGGTAAACATAGCTAACATCCTGGAATACTTGGCAGAGCTCTTCCACAATGGCCTGTCCTATTCTTCCATTAAGATTCATGCATCAGCTATTTCCGCAGAATACAACTTGGATCCTCCAGTCTTTTCACATCCTCTGCTCAGGCAGTTTCTGAGAGGAATTATAAATGTAAAACCACCTAGGAAGCCACCATTGCCAGCATGGGACTTGAACTTTGTGCTAGAAAAGTTGACACTCCCTCCTTTCGAGCCAGCAGCAACAGCAGAATTACAGTACTTATCATGGAAAACTGCTTTCCTGCTTGCAATCACTTCAGCAAGAAGGGTTTCTGAACTACAGGCATTAATGGCAGTACAGCCCTTCCTGATCTTCCATCAAGATAGAGTGTCCATGAGAACTAATCCTACTTTTATGCCAAAGGTGGTCTCCAGGGTATCTTTAAACCAGGCTATCCACTTGCCTACATTCTTCCCCAACCCACAGAACAGGGGAGAAAGACTGTTGCATACCTTGGATGTACACAGACAATTACGTTACTACCTGGACAGGACCAAGAGCAATAGAAAAACTGACCAGCTACTGGTAGCATTTGCAACAGGAATGGAAGGAAAAGCAATTTCAAAACAGACAATCTCTAAGTGGATAGGAAATTGCATTAGATTTTGTTACTCTTACCATGGGAAGAAAACTCCAGAAAACATCAGACCTCACTCCACAAGGGCTACAGCCACTACCACAGCTTTTTTACGAGGAGTGGCTACCAAAGACAATTTAGAGGCTGCTACTTGGAGCTCCGTGCATACATTTGCCAAGCATTATAATTTACCCTTATACTCCAGATCCCGAGCAGGTTTTGCCACTGCTGTTTTGCAAGGGATCTTAACTACACCATAATCTTATTACACCTCCTCCCCCAGTTTGGCTATGGTATTCTACCCATTTGTAAGGACTGCAGATGCATCCTTGCAGGACATAGTACAGTTTTGTACCTACCATAAATGTAGATGTCCGATAGGCATGCATCTGCAGTCAGGATTACCCTCCCTCCTTCCCCTTTGAGGTACTCCTAGGGTATTTACCCATCTTCTAGCTAGCTGGGGGAATCTATTATGGTGTATTTGTTTGTATATATGTATATACATGTTTATTTTTATTTGCTCTCTCTTATTTGGAAACTTTTGCAATTATCCAAATTTAGCCTTCCTAGAGGGCACCTGGCATCTGGGGTAAGAAACACTGAGGAAGATGGCGTCGGCTGATACCTTTATACCCGAATAACTGCAGCTATGACATCGGGTGAAGTGCGACATCAGCCGAGGCCAGACCCAGACTTTGGAATCCGGCCGACCGAAGGGCTGCCTGACGACAGGACAACCCATTTGTAAGGACTGCAGATGCATGCCTATCGGACATCTACATTTATGGTAGGTACAAAACTGTACTTTATGGATGTCCTGGATGATGTTTTCTCTGACTCCAGTGCTAACCCTGATTCTCTCCCTCCTGCTCCTGTCAAGCCAGACAGATATTATAGGGTCCCTGACACCCACAAACATCTCTTTAAGGCCCATTCTGTGGATCTAGAAACTATTTCACAGGTCCCCAAGGGAGTGGCTACTTCCACAGCCAAGAATCCACTGCCAGCGGAAGATAGGGAAGCTAGGTCCCTGGAGAGATGGGGTAAAAAAGTTTATACCTCTACCACCCTGGCCATGAGGTCACTTAACTGCCTTTTTCATATGTTTCAGTACCAGGATTTTTTACTGGATGATTTACAGAAAAAAGCTAGCCTCTCCTGAGCCTATTGATAGAAAGGCGTTGCAGGATCTAGTACATAACACTCAACAGGTTAGCAATCATTTTCTTCAGTGTGGTTATGATGCATTGGAGGCTTCATGTAGGGCAGCTATGACTGGGGCTGTTATACGTAGACATGCTTGGTTAAAAGAACAGCCACTGCCAGACCATGTTAAAGTAAAGTTACTTGATGCACCTCTGGAAAAACAGAAGCTTTTTGGTGCTAATGCACAAGATGTGTTGAAGTCCATTGAGGAAAAAGCTAAATCAGTACAGACAGTCAAAGATTTCCTCCAGGTTCAGCCTCCCAGATTCAGCAGGAATTGGCCTTCAAAGAATTGGTCCTTTCCAGACACTGACAAGTTTCAAAGGGGGAAAAAACAGGCGTGCCGAGGTAGAGGGCAATACCGAGGCTCCTACAGGGCGCCAATGGCAACCACCAAATCAAAGAAGTGGCGCAGGCAGTCCAGCTGCACCACAAGGACAACCACAATGACTTGACTTTCATACCGTCTACAAAGGCTCAAAGAAAAGCACCTTTGGGCGGAAAATTATCCTTATTCTCAAAAAACTGGCATATCTTAACCAACGACAACTGGATTCTGGATTTAATAGACAAAGGTTACAGATTCCACTTCCATACTTTACCAATAAGACAAGGCATGCCAAACCTGCCACTTCATCAAAGGGCAGAGGCTCTCATTCAAGTTTCAAAGCTGTTAAATATAAAAAGCAATAGAAAAGGTCCCTCCACAGGAACAAGGCCAGGGATTTTATTCACGACTGTTCCTTGTTCTAAGAAAGGAAAACAAATGGAGACCTATACTGGACTTGTCTACTCTAAATACTTATCTCATTGTGCCAAAGTTCAAAATGCTGACATTGCAGCAACTCCTTCCCATGCTGGGCAAGGGGTCTTGGCTGGTCACTCTGGACCTCAAGGAGGCATACCTGCATGTCCCAATCAGACAAAGCTGCAGAAGATACCTCAGATTTCTTGCAGGGACAGAGCATTATCAATTCTTAGCATTGCCGTTTGGCTTATCTACTGCGCCCAGAGTGTTCACAAAATGCCTGGCATCAGTAGTGGCACACTGCAGACTCCAGGGGATTCAAATATACCCCTACCTGGACGGCTGCCTCATACAAGCAGACAACAAGCAAACCTTGATAGCAAACTTGGACTATGTCATTCAATTACTACAGGCCTTGGGATACACAGTCAACATTCAGAAATCAAGACTTCTGCCATCCCAACAGATTATTTTCCTAGGAGCCAAACTGGACACAAAAACACAGATGGCTTATCTCACAGAGGAAAACAACAGCAGTTACCAGAGTACTTCAAAGGCCTAGCAAAGCTCTCCCAGCTGACTGCAAGGAAAATCCTGCAGGCCCTGGGGTTCATGGCATCTTGCATTCTTCTGATACCTTTGGCAAGACTTCATATGAGAAAGCTGCAATGGTACTTAAAAAGCTTATGGTCCCAACACAGCCAAAGCCTAGAGGACGTAATCCCACTCATTCCATGTCTGCAAAGAGAATTTTTGTGGTGGGCTCAAGCAAGTCAGTTAAACAAAGGCATGTCTTTCAACAAACCTCAAGCAGGTCAAATGATTACAACAGACGCCTCAGACCATGGTTGGGGGGGCGCACATGGAGGGCAGATGCATTCAAGGTCAATGGACACCAAGGGAAAGGCATCTGGACATAAACCAAAAAGATGTTGGCAGTGATACATGCAATCGAGACTTTCAAAAAATCACTTCAACAAGGACATTTGCTAATAAGGACAGACAACACCACTGTTATGTGGTATATAAACAAGCAGGGAGGCACTCATTCTTATCCCCTCTGCAGACTAACAATGATTCTCTGGGAAAAATCCCTAAGTCTGAAGATACATTTGCAATCCCAGTTTGTGCCAGGCAAGGACAATGTACTGGCGGACAAGCTGAGCAGAAATTTCTTGGATCCACACGAATGGATGCTGCATCCTCACATTTTCTCACAAATAACAAGGACATGGGGAAGACCGGACATAGATCTCTTTGCCTCTCACATGAATCATCACCTGGAAAAGTTCTGTACAAGGACCCACCATCCTCTAGCCTGGAAAACGGATGCTCTCTCCTACAGCTGGAAGTCCCTAACAATTTATGCATTCCCTCCTCTACCACTGCTGACCAAGGTGATACTGAAGATCAAAGCAGAACAACCAACAGGCATTTTGATAGCTCCAGACTGGCCAAGGCAGCACTGGTACCCATTGCTGTTGAGCATAACTCGGACCAAACTGTGGCCTCTGCCCCTATGGCCTCTGCTTCTAACACAACACAATTACAGGACGGTTCATCAAAACCTGAAAACATTGCATCTGACAGCCTGGAGGTTACCATAACTCCTTCTGATATCTCTCGTTCCAAAAAAGTTCAAGAGATCTTACTGGAAGCACGCAGACCTTCCACCAGAAAAACCTATTCAGCCATGTGGAAGAGATTCATCATCTGGAATGCTAACGGGTCAGGATACAACAGTATTGAGTATACCTCAGATATTGGAATACTTGGCAGAAATGTTTCATACTGGTCTCTCATATTCTTCCATAAAGATTCATGCCTCAGCAATCTCAGCAAAATACAATTGTGATCCACCTGTGTTTTCGCATCCTTTGCTAAGACAGTTCCTAAGGGGGATAAAGAATATCAAACCTCCCAGGAAATCGCCAGTACCTGCATGGGACCTCAACTTCGTCTTGGAAAAATTAACTCTTCCTCCCTTTGAACCAGCAGCAACTTCAGAAATGCAATTTCTCTCATGGAAAATGGTTTTCCTATTGGCAATCACATCAGCAAGAAGAGTCTCGGAGATACAGGCACTCATGGCAGTACCTCCTTTTCTCATTTTTCATCAGGACAGAGTCTCTCTAAGAACCAATCCTTCATTCATGCCAAAAGTAATTTCCAGGGTGTCTCTAAATCAAGCCATTCACCTGCCTACTTTCTTCCCCAATCCTCAAAACAGGGGGGAAGCACTGCTGCATACTTTGGACATACACAGGCAACTACGCTACTACTTGGACAGAACTAAGGCCACCAGAAAGTCTGACCAACTGTTTGTAGCCTATGCTGCTGGAGTACAAGGAAAAGCAATCTCCAAACAAACAATTTCCAAATGGATTGGACACTGCATCAGATTCTGCTATTCCTTTCATGGAAAAGGTGTGCCAGCCAATATTAGGCCACACTCCACCAGAGCTATAGCCACATCCACAGCTTTCCTAAGAGGAGTGGCTACAAAGGACATTCTAGAGGCTACATGGAGCTCCGTGCATACATTTACCAAGCACTACAACCTGCCTTTATACTCCAGATCCCGAGCAGGCTTTGCTTCGGTAGTCCTGCAGGGCATTTTAGCTACACCATCACTTTCTTAGTTCCAACCTCCCCCAGCTTGGCTATGGTATTCAACCCATATGTTATGATTGCAGTTGCATTCTTGAAGGACATAGTACAGTTTTGTACCTACCATAAATGTAGATGTCCGATAGATATGCAACTGCAGTCGGATTCTCCCACCCTCCTACTCCTCTGCAACCTTCTTTATGGGTCCACTACCCCTATTCCTATTAGCTGGGGGTATCTCTATGGTGTATCTGTTTATTACTGTTGTGCATGTCTGGAATTCTTTATCCATTCACCAAATTTAGCCTTCCTAGGAGGGCACCTGGCATCTGGGGCAAGAAACAGTGAAGAAGATGGCGTCGGCCGATGCCTTTCTACTCCAGCCATTCTGACGTCGGAGAGGAGGCGACACCAGCCGACGCTGGACCCAGACTTTGGAATCCGGCCGACCGAGGGCTGCCTGAGGCAGGACAACCCATATGTTATGACTGCAGTTGCATATCTATCGGACATCTACATTTATGGTAGGTACAAAACTGTACTTTTAACTTGTGGGAAACAAATACCTCATAAGGATTTCCACTCTTACTGCCTCCCCTGCCTAGGCCCAGACCACGACGTCTCGGCCTGTTCAGCCTGTGCTTCCTTCAACCGACGCATTCTTAGACGTCGGGCGGAGTTTGCAGAGGAATTTTTTGGGGCTAGTTTTTCGTACAATATGCCGTCGGAGACTCCGACTTCACATTTGATTAAGAAACGGAAGGACAAGGACCGACAAATGTGGGCCGCGGTTTCGGCTGAAACCACGGCCAGGCCTACCGCGAGTGTCTCGGTCTCGGCTGAAACCGAGTCCTTGGTACTTCCTACCACCGAAACTGCTCAGCCGACTACCTCGGTCCCAGAGGCCCCGGCTGAATCGGTTACTGAATTTCCTACAGAAACTAGTGTCCTGGAACCTTCCGACACCATACCTTTAGACAAAACTACACCAGCACGTGGTGCAGCCAGGCCTCCTGCATCCATGTCCATTAAGGCATTCTCTAGGGCTAAAGCTGCTAAACTATCCAAAGCTTTGCCTCTCAAGGTTATCCCTCAGGGACCCACCACAGGTTCACAGATTCTAAGCTTAGCAGAGGACCTTATCTCCTTAATTAGGGGCTCTCAACCTCCTCCAGACAAAAGGCCCAGGGTTGAGCCCTCTGATCCCCACTCCTCAGATGAGGCCTCAGATGGTTCTACTTTCTCGGACCACCAGGAGGAGGCTTTTTCGGCCTACGAGGATTCTGATGCAGAGGAATCTATTCCTTCGGCCTCCCCTCCTGAAGAGTTTTCCTTTGGGGAGACACTCCACACTATGAGAGAGCATTTCCAGTGGCAGGGCCAGGAATTCTCTGATTCCAGGAAGAGATTAAGGACCTTCTTGCATTTGCTCAGAAACAATAAACAACTTGGAAACCAAACCTCGAAATTTCTTCAGAAAACACCACAAAATTCAAAGGAAGACACAGAAGTGGCTTTAGTCCATCTTTATTCTTTCCGTCCTGGTACCTCAGCTATTCGTCTTCAATGGGACACACTTTAACATTTTCAGTGTTCTTTTTTATATGCATTGATTGATTAATTAAACAATTAATTATACCAAACATTTTAACTCTTTCAACACTGAAGTAGTCCAAAAAACACCAAGAAAGCCGTCCACAGGTTCGAAAACACGTGAAGATTGCAATAAATCCGATCAGTGAAGATAATCACAAATATGATGACTTTTTGAATGTTAGAACTTTATTCATACACAAGCACTTTCGGAAGGCTTTGTATCCTTCCTTCCTCAGACTAAACAACTCATACAGGAGTAATTCTCACTTAAATACTATCCCAATTACCCCATTAGTGACCTCATAGGTGAGGACCATCCTATTTTTAAAAACACATTTAATACTAAACCATCATAAAAACGCACTTTACAATACATAAATCCAAGTTGTAAATACATTAAAAATCTATAATCATAAAACATTTAGTTACAACCATAATATACATATGATATATAAAGGCAATTAACCTACTATAAAATAAAGCCTATAATGCTGTTACTAACTAAACTATCCCTCCCTACCACTAAGATGAGAGCAAGCAGAGCATACTATGTAAAAAGCTATCTGGGTCAAATGACCACGAATATAAACCCCATATATAAATCCTATTATTTCTATTTATTTAAAATATACTTACACAATTTCATCATAATATGTACATCCATGTAGTAGTGTATATAAAAATCACAATCAACCCCCCCCCACATACACACAATTATATATAAATAAATTAATAAATGTATTAAAAACTTCTAACATGAATCAAATGTTGAATCCAACTATATGTAATCTTAAAAGTACTAAAATAGGGGCAAATACATAAGGGCAATGTATTGTTTTCACTTATTACCTCCTTAACGCCAAATGTTTCAATATACAAGTCAAGGAGATGGATTCATTCAATCCAGGACTTATATGCGCTCCCGTTCTAATTTGCCAAAAGAGCTCTTCCTTCTCTAATTTAATATGCCAAGGGCCTGAATTTTGATCTATGGCAACTTGTCTTAATACTAAAAAATTGAAAATATGATCTGGGTACTCGATGACATGACGAGCCAGTGCATTATTAATATCCATCTTAGATATTGCATATAGATGTTCATATATGCGTTTTCGCAAGACTCTCTCGGTCTTCCCTATATAGAAGGCCGAGCACTTGTTACAAAAAGCCGCATATACTACTGCTCTAGAAGCACAATTAAAATTACCCAAAATTTTATATTTCTGTTTATTCATTGTAGCATATTGCCCTTCCTGTATATACTTGCACTGGTGACATGCCCCACATTTTATCATTCCTTTCCATCTATTAAATCCTGTTCTTTTATTCCTTTCTAAAAGGGATTTTAAACTAAAACCTTTTCTATAGGTAATTCCTGGCGAAGATCCCAGGGTATCAGCCAAATGCCTATCTTCCACAATAATTGACCAATTCTTCTGCAGGATATTTCTTATAAAACGGTGGTCCACTGAAAATGTGCACAAAAATTTAATCCCAATGCTGACATTATTGGTGTTCAAACCCTCAATCACAGTGACTTCTTGATTAATCAATGTATAAGACGCTTGTGAATTCAAAATAGGTTTGAAATACCCTGTCTGCCTTTTCAACAAAACTTCATTTTTAACCTCAGCTATCAAGGTCCCAGGGTACCCTCTATTTGCAAACATATTGCTCAAATTATTGCATTCGTCCATAAAGTCTATCTCTCTTGTAATCATACGTGCTGCCCTTACCATCTGTCCCTTGACAACCGCTCTTTTTTGATGGTAAGGGTGACAGCTGCTAAAATGTAAAAAAACATTGGAATAAGTTGGTTTGCGATAGATTTTACTAATAAATTTAGACTCAGTACAATCTTTGCTAAGCAATATGTCCAAATAATTAATTTCATTAGTGTGGACTTCAAACGTGAAGTCTAAGAAGTCCACAAATGTCTTCATATCATCAATAAAAGGTGCTATTTCATCCAAGGGACCTTTCCAGAGAAAAAACATGTCGTCCTGGTATCTAGTATACCAGGCGACATGCTGTTTAAAAACACCATTATTGAACAAAAATAAGTTTTCCCATTGGGCCATGACGCAATTGGCAAATGCTCCCCCACATGGAAAGCCCATGGCTACCCCTGACGTCTGCTTGTAGGTTAAACCATTGAAGTTGAAAAAACTATATTTTAAAATCAACTCTAATAAAGTTTCAGTTATGTATATGATATTCTGCTCCACCTTTTTACTTTCCAAAAATCCCCTCAGCCATTCTAGTCCAAGCTGTTGCGGAATGACTGTGTACAGATCTTTTATGTCTACAGTCAAAAAGATAATGTTAGGGTCAAAAGGTATTTTACTAATATTCTCAAGGAAATTCCATGAGTCTTTGCAGATTTGCTTTTCTTTTTTAATAAGTGGCTTCAAAATAGTATCCACATATTTAGCACAAGCTACCAATATAGACCCTCTACTGTCTACAATGGGTCTAAAAGGAGGATTGCTAAGAGACTTATGGATTTTTGGGGCACCAAAAAACGATGGCATTCTAGGTGCCAAGACATTCAAGTAGGTGTGTATATCTATATCAATAAAATCTTCTAAAAACAAATCTTCGATTGTGGCTTTAATCCTATTATGGGCTTTATTCACCTCATTCAGACTAATATTCTCGTAAGGCCCCTTATTAAGATGTAAAGTTAATTCATTAATATAATCTATCTGGTTCATAAAGATAAGGCCATTCCCCTTGTCGGGTTTCATAACCCGTATGTTACAGTCTTGGATTAACGCAAGAAAATTACGTTGCTCAACTGTAATATTGAGATTGTTTTTAGTACTACACCCCTTGTTAGCTGCCAAAAATCTTAAATCTAATTCACACGCATTCTCAAAGGTTTTCAAATTATTAACCAAAGGCGGGTTAAACAAACTAGCTATTCTAAAAGGATTGACAAGCGACGAACCCTTACCCATCACAGTTGTAAGATTTAATTTACGTACAAAGAGCTTAAGGTCAATTATTGTCTTAACAAGGTCCATACGAGTATCCGGAACAAATGTCAAACCTTTGGAGAAAAAGTCAGCCATTTCAATAGTGATGTTGAGGGAAGTATAGTTAAAAATCTTAAAGTCACCCTCCGTACTATACACTATAATAGGCTGACCTTCCATAGTCATCATTTCCTCCTCTGGTTCTGTTTGCTCTTTACATTCGTACCAGTCGTCATGGTCTTGTTCGACCTCAAGTTCATTTGGTGTGGGTTCCGGCCTTGCCAAAAACCCTGGTTATGTTCCGCCCCTAACACTTCAGTCCCAAGGTTTGAATCATCCTGTTGTCGCCCAAAATCACTGTCCATTACATTAGATTGCCCTGCTTGCTCATGTTCATTGTCCAAATCAAAATCACAGTTGACCCAGATAGCTTTTTACATAGTATGCTCTGCTTGCTCTTATCTTAGTGGTAGGGAGGGATAGTTTAGTTAGTAATAGCATTATAGGCTTTATTTTATAGTAGGTTAATTGCCTTTATATATCATATGTATATTATTGGTTGTAACTAAATGTTTTATGATTATAGATTTTTAATGTATTTACTACTCTGATTTATGTATTGTAAAGCGCGTTTTTACGATGGTTTAGTATTAAATGTGTTTTTAAAAAATGATGGTCCTCACCTATGAGGTCACTAATGGGGTAATTGGGATAGTATTTAAGTGAGAATTACTCCTGTATGAGTTGTTTAGTCTGAGGAAGGAAGGATACAAAGCCTTCCGAAAGTGCTTGTGTATGAATAAAGTTCTAACATTCAAAAGTCATCATATTTGTGATTATCTTCACTGATCGGATTTATTGCAATCTTCACGTGTTTTCGAACCTGTGGACGGCCTTCTTGGTGTTTTTTGGACTACTTGGTTTGTCTGGCGGTTTTCGGTGTCTTTCAACACTGAAACATTTCCAGGGAAAGAAGTAAAATAATTTTAACCATTTGAAAATCATTTTTTTCTTAGTATACAAAATTTCTTATGTTTGTTTACAAAAATATAAACATAGAATAAATACTCCAAATTTACAGAATTAATAGATTTCATTTATACAATAAATTCTTCATTTAGAAATGCAATATAAATATAACATCCTATGAGTCACTTTAGCTTTTAATTTAAACATTACAAAACTTCATTTTTATTGTATGCTAAATTAACAAATATAAGTTAAATTTCATTTAATCTCATTAAATCTCCAAATTCATTCCCTTAGGGAATAAAGTATGATATTCTATAATCATCCTCTGTTCAAGCTTGTTTAAAGCTACTTTAAAGTTTCCTTTGCATAAATGGGGCCTAGCTAGTACACTAAATCTAAAACTGTCATTTTTACCATCATGTGTGCTACAAAAATGTGCAGCTACAGGGCTCTCCAAGTTACCCCCTCCTTATGTCACCCAAATGCTCCAAGATACAAATCTTAATCTTTCTTGTAGTTTGCCCAATATACCACTTTACTGGAACAGTCACAACCTAAAATGTATACTACACCAGATGACCTACAATCAAACCTCTCAAAAGCAGTGTATTTTTTTCCATTTATTTTCACCCCATGCATATTTTTAACTTTATTGCAGACGGAACACTTACCACAGCTATGCATCCCCACGCTACTAACTGTTTTAGTTTCAAGTTTTCTATTCAAAATTTCTTTTAAATTTGGATACCTTCTATAAGAAAAGGAAATATGCTTGGGAAAAAGATGACCTATTACTGGATCTTCACTCACCACGTGCCACATACCCCTAATAATTTTTTCCATAATACTTGAAAAATTAGAATACTTGGATACAAAAAATAACCTATTCAAATCTGATACATTTTCAGAATCAAATACATGCTCATGCCCTCGCATCCCAAATGTCTTATTTTTACACAATCTACATTTTATAGATTGATGCTTGTCATGGTCATATCCACGGGAAGTTAATCTTTCCAAGATTTCATCACACACCTCCTCCCAAAGATTTTTATCTGAAGTGTTCCTCAAATTCCTTTTGAATTCCCCTTCTGGTATAGCCTTAATCAAATGTGCAGGGTGCATGCTACTTGCATGCAAAAAATTATTAACCAAAGTAGGTTTCCTGAAAGTTCTATATTCAACCAAACCACTTGTCCCCACATAAAATTCAACATCAAGAAAAGGAATTTGGAATTCAGATGTGTGTGCTACAAATTTTAGACCATGATAATTATTATTTAAATCCAACATAAACTCATCAAAGAAAATCATGTCACCCTTACATACAAAAATCAAATCATTTGCCTCAGCATAGACCTTTAGCTATTCCTCCTGTTTTAAATGTAATTGATGATGTGTACTCTGAGTCTAGCACAACCCCTGATTCTCTTCCTCCGGCTCCTGTCAAACCCGATAGGTACTACAGGGTCCCGGACTCACATCTTCACCTTTACAAGGCCCACTCTGCAGATCCTGAAACTATTTCCCAGAGCCCTAAAGGGGTTGCAGCTGCCACTGCTAAAAATCCTCTCCCCTCTGAAAGGGAGTCTAGAGCTTTAGAGAGATGGGGTAAAAAAGTGTATACTTCTGCTACTCTTTCTATGAGGGCATTGAATTGTCAATTTCATATGATACAGTACCAAGAGTATTTGTTAGATGAATTGCATAAAAAACTGTCTTCACCTGAACCCCTAGATCGCAAATCACTTCAGGATCTGGTACATAACTCCCAACAGGTTAGCAACCATTTCTTGCAATGTGGTTATGATGCATTGGAAGCTTCATGTAGGTCAGCTATGACTGGCGCAGTCATACGTAGGCATGCTTGGCTGAAGGAACAATCTCTGCCAGACCATGTCAAAGCAAAGCTTCTGGATGCTCCACTGGAAAAGCAAAAGTTATTTGGCTCCACGGCTCAGGAGGTCCTAAAGAAAGTTGAAGAAAAGGCAAAATCTGTACAAACTGTCAAAGATTTTCTCCAAGTCCAACCACCAAGATTCAGCAGGAATTGGCCTTCCAAAAATTGGTCCTTTCCAGACACAGAGAGGTTTCAGAGAGGCAAGAACAGGCGTGCCAGAGGTAGAGGGCAAGCTAGAGGCTCCTACACAGGGCGTCAATGGCAGCCTCCCAACCAGAGAGGTAATGCAGGACCAACAACTGCTGCACAAAGACGGGCTCAATGACTTTACTTTGACACCGCCAACCAGGGCTCAATTGGAAGCACCCTTGGGCGGAAAGCTTTCTTTATTCTCAGAAAATTGGCACAGTATTACAAGGGACAAATGGACACTACAAATAATAGACAAAGGATACAGGTTCCATTTTCACACATTACCAAAAAGAAAAGGCATGCCAGACCTGCCACCAAATCAAAGGGCAGAGGCTTTGAAACAAATCTCTAGCTTAATGCAAATGAAAGCTATAGAAAAGGTTCCTCTCTCAGAACAAGACCAAGGATTTTATTCCAGACTTTTCCTTGTGCCATGAAAAGAAAAACAATGGAGGCCTATTCTCGACTTGTCCGCACTGAATACTTATCTCATTGTACCAAAGTTCAAAATGCTGACTCTACAGCAGCTCCTTCCCATGCTGGGCAAGGGGTCTTGGCTGGTAACTCTAGACCTCAAGGAGGCATACCTACATGTCCCTGTCAGACAAAGTTGCAGAAGACACCTCAGATTTCTTGCAGGGTCAGAGCATTATCAATTCTCAGCATTGCCCTTTGGCTTATCTACTGCACCCAGAGTATTCACGACATGCCTGGCATCAGTAATTGCACACTGCAGACTTCAGGGGATTCAAATATACCCATATCTGGAAGACTGCCTTATACAAGCGGACAGCCAACAAACTTTGGTAAAACATTTGAATTACGCCATTCACCTACTTCAGGCCCTGGGATATACAGTCAACATTCACAAATCAAGACTTGTTCCATCCCAAAGAATAACCTTTCTGGGTGCGAATCTAGATACAACCACCCAAATGGCTTTCCTCACAGAAGAAAAACAAAGTCAACTACCAGATTACTTCAAAAGTCTGAGAAGAAAAACTCAGCTGACTGCAAGGAAAATCCTGCAGGCCCTGGGTTACATGGCTTCTTGCATCCTTCTGATTCCACAAGCAAGGCTGCATATGAGGAAACTACAATGGTACCTAAGGAGTTTGTGGTCTCAGCACAGTCACAGCTTGGAAACTTTGGTACCACTCATCCCATGCCTTCAAAGGGAATTTTTGTGGTGGGCTCAAGCAAGCCAATCAAACAGGGGTCTGCCCTTCAGCAAACCAATAGCCAGCCAAACCATTACAACGGACGCTTCAGACCACGGATGGGGAGCGCACATGGAGGGCAGATGCATTCAAGGTCTATGGTCACAAAAAGAGCTACGCATGCACATAAACCACAAGGAACTTCTGGCAGTGATACATGCAGTCGAAGCCTTCAAACCTTTTCTGCATCAAGGCCACCTACTAATAAGGACAGACAACACCACAGTTATGTGGTACATAAACAAGCAAGGAGGTACCCATTCATATCCTCTTTGCAGACTGGCAATGAATCTATGGGAACTTTCCTTGAAACTCAACATAGAGCTGCAATCTCAATTTGTGCCAGGGAAAGACAATATACTGGCAGACAGCTTAAGCAGAAATATCATGGATGCACACGAATGGATGCTGCACCCAGACATCTTTCTGCAGATAACACATTCATGGGGCAGGCCGGACATAGATCTTTTTGCCTCCCCCCCAATCATCAGCTGAAGAAATTCTGCTCAAGGACATACCACCCACAAGCATGGAGAGTGGACGCCCGCTCTTTCAGCTGGAGAACTCTAACAGTGTATGCATTTCCACCTCTCCCATTAATGACCAAGGTCTTACTGAAGATCAGGACAGAGCAGCCAAAAGTGATTCTGATAGCTCCGGACTGGCCAAGACAGCACTGGTACCCACTGTTAAAGAGCATGTCACGCACGAAACCATGGCCTCTTCCTCAATGGCCACTGCTCCTGACACAGCACAATTACAAAACTCTGCATTCCAACCTGAAAACCTTGCAACTAACAGCCTGGAAAATACCTTGATTCCTCCTCAGGATAGGCTATCCCAGAGAGTGAAGGATATTATCATGGAAGCTCGCCGGCCTTCCACAAGAAAGGCATATTCAGCAAAATGGAAAAGATTTCTCATTTGGAACACCACAAAGGGCCTAGATGTGACAGTGATAAACACGGCACGTATCCTGGAATACTTGGCAGAAATGTTCCACAATGGTCTGTCGTACTCTTCCATTAAAATTCATGCTTCAGCAATTTCAGCAGAGTACAATACTGATCCACCTGTCTTCTCACATCCTCTCCTAAGGCAGTTTCTAAGAGGGATTAAAAACATCAAGCCTCCAAGGACACCACCACTGCCTACTTGGGACCTTAACTTCGTGTTGGAAAAACTAACACTGCCTCCCTTTGAACCAGCAGCATCTGCAGAACTACAGTTCTTGTCTTGGAAGACTGCCTTCCTTCTGGCCATAACCTCAGCAAGAAGAGTATCTGGGTTACAGGCCCTCATGGCAGTACAGCCATTTACTATTTTTCATCAGGACAGAGTCTCATTGAGAACCAATCCTACATTTATGCCAAAGGTGGTATCCAGGGTTTCATTAAACCAAGCTATTCATTTGCCTACCTTCTTTCTGAATCTACAAAACAAAGGGGAGAAACTTCTGCACACCCTGGACATACACAGACAGTTGTGCTACTACTTGGACAGAACTAAAAGTTACAGAAAAACTGACCAGCTGTTGGTAGCATATGCTGCTAGTGCACAAGGAAAAGCAATTTCCAAACAGACAATCTCAAAATGGATAGGGAATTGCATTCGTTTTTGTTACTCCTTTCATGGAAAAACTGTGCCAGCTAACATTAGACCTCATTCCACGAGAGCCACAGCCACCTCCACAGCCTTCTTAAGAGGGGTGGCTACCAAGGACATTTTAGAAGCTGCTACATGGAGCTCTGTGCATACATTTTCCAAGCATTACAATTTACCTTTATATTCCAGATCCAGAGCAGGCTTTGCTACAGCAGTCCTGCAGGGCATTTTAGCTACACCATCCTATGCATAGATCCTCCACCCCCAGATTGGCTATGGTATTCTACCCATATGTGATGACTGCAGATGCATCCTTGAAGGACATAGTACAGTTTTGTACCTACCATAAATGTAGATGTCCGATAGGTATGCATCTGCAGTCAGGTTTTCCCCTCCCTCCTTCCCCTCTGTGGTATTTCTTGGGTAATACTCCCTCTTATAGCTAGCTGGGGTTATCTATTATGGTGTATTTGTTTTTTATTACTATGCATGTTTGGAATATTTTGCATTTCTCCAAATTTAGCCTTCCTTAGAGGGCACCTGGCATCTGGGGCAAGAAAAACTGAGGAAGATGGCGTCGGCTGACTCTTTTATACCCCAAGCACTCTGACGTCGGGGAAAGGGCGACATCAGCCGACGCCGGACCCAGACTTTGGAATCCGGCCGACCGAAGGGCTGCCTGAGGCAGGACAACCCATATGTGATGACTGCAGATGCATACCTATCGGACATCTACATTTATGGTAGGTACAAAACTGTACTTTTCTTATGCTTCAAGTTCCCAAGGTAAAGCCATTTCAAAACAGACCATTTCTAAATGGACTGCTCATGGAATCAGATTTTGCTATTCACACCATGGAAAGCAAATCCCAGGGAGTATAAGGACTCACTCTACCAGAGCTGCTGCCACTTCAGCTGCCTTCCTCAGGGGAGTTCCTACCAAAGACATTTTGGAAGCTGCAACTTGGAGTTCAGTGCATACTTTTTCCAAGCACTACAATCTACCTCTCTACTCCAAGTCAAGGGCAGGCTTTGCTTCTGCAGTCTTGCAGGGCCTTATAGCCGCCCCCTCTACTTTATAACCACCTCCCTTTCTTTCTGCTTTGGGATTCTACCCTACAGTCATGACTGCAGCAGTGAAACACGATGAACATAGTACAGTTGTGTACACTTACCATAAATGTAGATGTTCGAGTGTCTTCACTGTTGCAGTCTGGGTTTCCCTCCCTCCTGTCCCCTCTTATTTATTCTTTTATGTGGTTCCTTTTTTCACCCTTCTTCTGAGGTGTATTTGCAAAGGGTATGGGACCTTATTCATTTTGGAACTTCTAACATCTGGGGCAAGAAAAACTGGAGAACATGGCGTCAGCTGTCAGCTTTGTACGCCTGGCGCTCTGATGTCAGGGAGCATGGCTGAACAGCCGACGCCGGACCCAGACTTTGGGATTCTGGCCGACCGAGGACTGCCTGCCGGCAGGGGAGAACCCTACAGTCATGACTGCAACA